>NW_019213811.1:75582-108091 GCF_002532875.2 Varroa jacobsoni | reverse complement strand
CCTTGGTAGTTGTTCTTTTGTAATTGTGTGGAGTGCTAATCAGTCCCTCTCAAGGCCAAATGGCGCGTCAATTCAAACGGTGGTTCACTTCGAGGACGTCTTCTATCTCATTACCATGATTTCTTCCCTCTCCGCTGGCTGGCTGGCTGTCTGTTTTGACCGCTGGAATAACGTAGCATAGCCGTATCAACGCCGAAATAGCTACAACGAGATGTGCTCGTCGTTTGCCCATGTTCGACGACCCAGTTGCTAGCTAGCTCGATTAGCAGCGACATCAGCACGAAAGCCCGGCCTTATTTTTCATTGTGTTCGTAGTGAGTTCGAACCTACGCCGCCAACAGCAAAATGGAAATTAATAAGGTTCTCATCAGCGACTCGTGCGATCCCCGATGCGCCGACATACTTCAACAGGCCGGATGCGAAGTAACGGTGAAGACCGACCACACAAAAGAGCAGTTGATTAAGGCTATCAAGGAATACGATGCGCTCATTGTCCGCAGTGCAACGAAGGTTACTTCCGAAGTTATCAATGCCGGTACGAAGCTTAAGGTTGGTAGTCTCGGTTACACATATATCTAAGCTAACTAGTTGTTTCTAAAAGAAAACATTAATATATACTGGATTAAGCGTACCAATTCGAGGCTGGCCCCTCTTGTTAATTGAATTACATATATGTTCACTGCTTTACTTGCTCCTCCGCTCATATTTTTGCTGCATTCAATGGTGACTGGACGGCTATGATTGATTGACAATATCTTTTACAGCGTGTATAGGGCTCTTTGCCAATGTCGTAATAATACTTATAAACCTATTGATTTACAGAACTTCGCTCTATGGAAGTTAAACTTTGTTGCAATCAGTTGCATTTCCACCATTGCGAACTGTGAAAAAAGCGAATCATCTTCAAACACAGTTTTGCATTACTTACCAAATGAAACAGTACATCTGCGATCATTATTGTAGATCGAACTACTAATAGACTTATAGCCGTTTAAAGATCTTTACACTTAGACGAGCCATAAAACAGTCAAACGCTATTTTGCCATTTAGAATTGAAATTTATGTATCGCTTTCTAACGATTACGTGATCAAATGAGCGTCATAATCCGCGAAGTTAATTACTCGGATAAAAATACTCTAGTAAAGACTTCATACTCTGATTTTATAGCATTAGCAGCAGTAGTGATTCCAAAGGTACCCTTTCAAGTATATATATATGGCACTGATATTGGCCTAGCAGGTAATCGGTCGTGCCGGAACGGGTGTCGACAACATTGACTGTAACGCTGCGAGTACGCGCGGAATCTTGGTTATCAATGCTCCCGGAGGCAACACGTTGGCGGCTGCCGAAATGACCTGTGCACTCATTCTGTCGCTTTCTCGAGATCTAACTGCAGCATGCGCCTCTCTCAAGGCGGGCCGCTGGGACCGTAAGGCGTTCATGGGTAATGAGCTCAATGGAAAGACGCTAGGAATCGTCGGCCTGGGCCGTATTGGCCGGGAGGTTGCCACCAGAATGCAGGCATTCGGTATGCGCACGATCGGCTATGATCCAGTCATTCCAGCATCTGTTTCGGCCGAGTTCGGTGTCCAGTCGATGAGTTTGGACGAAATGTGGCCGCAGGTTGATTATATCACTGTCCATACACCGCTCATTCCTCAGACGAAGAATCTCATTAACATCATAACACTAAACAAGTGCAAAAGAGGCGTTAAAATCGTCAATTGTGCACGTGGCGGCATTGTCAATGAGGATGATCTGCTTACCGCTCTGGAATCGGGACAAGCGTCCGGGGCTGGTTTTGATGTATTCGAAGATGAACCACCAAAAAACACGGCGTTCATCGCCCACCCGAAGGTGATCTGTACGCCGCATCTGGGCGCTAGCACAAAGGAGGCTCAGTCACGTGTCGCGATTGAAATCTCGCAACAGTTTGTAGCGCTTAAAAAGGGTGAAAATATCTGGGGAGCTGTTAACCAGCCCGCGAAGTAATTCGTTCCCCTTTATGCAGTGGAGACATATGCGGGCAAATGTCTATCCGAGAAGTCGTCAACGCGTGGAGTATCAGCGTGGATAGCTGATGACTAAACTGACTGTTCTACCGATGACTGCCGAATCGTCTACGGGCAAACTTGTGTTTTGTAAATAACATAATTATAAATAAAGCATAATTTTACTCTTAAGTGCCAACACGCTGCTGTACGTAGTACTCCTATCGATTCTGAAGGGCGACATTGGGATCGCGTATCTCTGCGATGGGAAACCTAGATAAATAGCAATCTATTCAAGTAACCAACGTATATTATTATTATTGGCGCATCTGTTCGTCTGCGTAGAGCTGAAAAATAGCAGTGACATCATCGATCTGTGAAGAAACAGTTCCTATAATTATTCGCTGTCTGATCAAGCCAAGTAAGTCCGATGTAGTTATAACTTAGGCGAGAACTAGGGTTAACTTTTTTTTGATTACTTTGGTCGGGCTTACGAACAGAAAACAACATCCGAAGATAACTGGTGCCCTTACAATTCCCATCGAGAAAACGTCACTACGCTCAATTTTTTTTGTTTAAATGATTTTTACTTGACTTACAAAGAGTACAATTAGAAGATAAAGATCATTTACCAGTTAAAGTTGTCGTTGCATATGGGTAGGTTGCAGCTCGCAGCAATTCTTTCGATTTCTACTTTCAACACGCTATTGCTATTGAACATTTAATAGGAATTGATAAAGTATCTAGTAGATGAAATAGAGAAAAAAAAAATTATTCAAGCTAGTTTACCGAACGTATGGCGCTATTGACTGCTAATAATGACACGAACCATAATCAATTTCGTCTGAGCTTCCACTGCCTCTCTTTGCGGAGAATTATAGACAGTGTTTAGTACGAATTCTGTTAATCCTATCTAGCTAAGCGATCTTCCGATACCCGCATCTGTTTCACTGACACTGGACCGCCATTGTAGGACCACCAATCAAATTTAGTTGTCCTAATCATAGCCTACAAAAACATATACAACAACAAGCACAGCATATGAAAATACTATAGGTCCCCGTCACAAATACCTAGTCATCAATATAACCTGTAGACATTGTTACCGTTGCGGAATTTCTCGAATCTCAGTATGGTCATCGCATTGGTTATTGTTAAGTCATTCCGGCGACTACTTTAGGTCGATCAGTTTGCAATGGAAACTCTGGCGTAGGTAATTGTCTAGATGCGTAACAGAATCTCATCTGTTAATATCGGCATATTTTGACGCCAGTACGACTACCTGCCGTTAGCCAGCCGACGTTGGACCTATGTAAAGCTAAGAAATAAATCAATTATTGCAAAATCCGTATACGGCCTATATATGCCGAACAGATCGGTACTTGGTTCTTATGTGTTGAAACATCATGCTTGAAATTAAATGAGTGAGCTGTCAGCATCTCGATCTGATGATTTCCCTCACGGTAAGATTTAGTGGCTACCATTTGTCTTGAAGACTGAACAATTAGGAAATGAAAATAATACGAAGTACCTATTTAAAATGAAGTTTATGTCTTAAAACGAATTGAGTTATAGGTAAAACTGCGCGAAGACAATTGTCGAAAAATGCCTGTTCAGATTCATTTGCTTTTATAATAGTGAGGCATTAGCGAGAATTTATGGCGTTGCCTTCTCGAAAATGTAAGAGATACTTAGACAATAAATATTACGTGTTCGGATCATCATCTGCAAATGTTTCATTAGAATACGTTAGTAAGTGTATAATATAATATATAAATATTTTAAAAATTCTCTCACATATATGATATCAGACTCCAGGGATTAACAGGACAACAATAGCAATCGCTGCTTCCCTTTGTTAGAGACCGTTTATATATATATATATATATATATATATATATATATTTAATGATTCCACTATATTCGCTAGCCGTCTATAGTCACGATTCAACTGTCATTAATAGATAAAGCGTAAGCTTTTTTTTATCGTTGAGCGAACACCAGGTGGTTGTCACACCCAGTAACAGCCATGAGACGGCGCTTCGTTGGCGGCTGGAGGGCTATCGAGGAAGCCTGTGACGTCAAGGTGCCTTGACCTTTGCCGAAAGTGCTTTTGCTACTGAAGTCTTTTCCTTTGCATAACTGTCACGCGACAATATTCAGTAGGACCAATTAAATGTATGCGAAGAACCAGGCAGTGCTTCACAAACATACGTTTCGTACGTAGTCTCAGTACGTTAAGTGAAATCAATGAAGCTTTGAATGCAGTTCGAACGCTTTGAACTAGCTAAACGAAGTTAGTTTTTAGGTGCTTGAGAATGGCTATTTTTCTTCTGATAGTACTCAATATATAGCTAAATAGTAATAATAACGAATGTTTGGCGTATACATTTGTTGGGTTCCCCTTAGAGCCCCCTGGATAGTACTAGCGAAATGTTTGCTAGTATCGAAAGTTTTATAGTACTAACAATGACAGTTGTTATTATTGCCGCAACTGTACCTGAAGATTTAGCGTGGGGTTGTCCATGGTGCGACACCTTTTAAATGTGCTTAGTAGAAGGATCGTTGTCGCAGTAATAGCGAGTCCGGCTTTCGAGCGCTGTAAGAAAAGAAGAATATTTTTATTTCAAATTCCAAGCAGAAATGCCATGATGGCCAGGCGGCATCAAAAGGAAACCCAGTTGAAAGACGTTAGATTTTTCAACATGTTTTAGGTTTAGCTAATTATCAATACGTTTTTTTTTCTTCTTTAAATATCATAGTACATTTTACAGTTACTAATAAGCATAATGCATGCAAGCAAGCACCTTCGTCAACAAAATACGAAGCCTCAGATAATACGTTTGTTCTCATAGCTTATCATGTCATTATTTATTTTCGCGGTTTACTACGCGAACAATGAGAACCTTAAAAGAGAGATATCAATGCGGGCAACCAAAAAAAATCGGTAAAGCGATCGTAACTGGCCGAAGGACACGAAGACGGACGAGGTCATCATCGAGGATGGTAGCCATCGAGATGAACGACCTCAACGCGGCAAGTCTTAACTACGAACGGACATATATAAAGAATAGGACATGAAGTATCCTTGGTACTATTCATGCCTGTAAGGTACTCGACAGCATACGCTCACTACGTATAGCAATATCTATACGCTTCTAGCCGACGGAGTGAGCTATGCCGTCCTGTAGTCGTAGTTCTAACCGTCGAATCAATTTCTATTGCAAAAATTTCGTCGATCGTATTCTATGTCTCTCTCGGCGCAAACCTAAGGAGTGGCGGTCGTTCGCGCACTTCTGATTAGGTCAGAAACAACAACGGCATTACCTGCTTTGTTGCACGGACAGATAGGATTGTAGCAAAAGAAGACCTGATGCCAGTAGAAACTCACTGAAATAGACCACGAGATGTGCTGGTTTCACTTGTTGCCACTTATTAGCCAGACCGGCCGAACTAATGACTGTCGCAGGGGTATAACTATTACTAAATTGTAATCGACCGAAATACCCTCGTTCATTACCACATAATAAGCATTGTACTTAAACTATAAACCCTTTAGAGTTGTACTGCAAATATATGTTTTGAAATTATAAAATTAGATGGAGACCTTGTAAAGTAGAATACAGTCACCGTTACTGTCGAAACGGTAGCTCTATAAGAAGATAGCATGTAGCTTCAAATTATATTTCGCCGCTCCATGTTTCGTTTATACCATGTCCGAATGAAGTTTTCAACTTTTATATGATTAGGACTTGCAGTACGTTTCAAGCCCCCTTTGGTATTCGCAAAATCTGTGTCTGTGTAACTACCCATGCTGGGTTATATTTATTTCAACAGGACGGTTTCTTAGCAAATTTCCGGTGGTTGCCTCGGAAAAACCAGACATTTATCAACTGAAACGCAGAACGCCATAGCTCAATTGCGCATGACTTGCTAAGTACGCAGATCTGTAAACGAAAAATTGATGACTCAAGTACCATAGTGAAGATTTATCTTCGCGACAAACAGATAAGGATCCTGGTGAGCGCCATTGAAATTTGTCAAAGCTACGCAGTCGAAGTATTCCTGTCCTGAATTGTAGTAGTTTTCGTTTTAAGTTACGGACGAAAAATTTCGTTAGGAACGCGTTAACTGAGAATGGTTTCGATACGTAACAATGGATGAATCGTAGTCCTATTTAGGTATAGTCTGGTGGAGCTAAGCGGGACTCGATTAACAGTGGATGGCGGATGATCTAAGTAGATGCGAAGTTCGACAAAAAGTTCGTCGCTGCGACATCTAGAAAGTTAACATGGAACTAATAGTTTCAACAAACGTTGTTGCTGTACCACATCACACAGTATCAGATTTTGTGTGTCATATTTTACTGAAGGAGGTGCCGGTTAAGAGCTTATGCCTATGCTAATATGTCATCTTGCACAGATGCCCCAAGGTCGTGAGGTGGGGGTAAACAGCAGATACGGACATCGAAAAAACATGTAATAATTTTCATTTGTAATGATTATAGCAATGCACTTACTGGTCAGGAACATCTTGCCAAACATCTGTACAAGGTCGCTCTATTTAACACATTCATCTGATAATCTCCGATACAGACATATAGGCAGGTATACATATGCTATTACGTTATTTTATACAAAGGTATAAAAAAAAACCTGCTTCGAATTGAACTAAGCATCTTTATAATGGCCTTAAAAGAAATCAATAACAATATTTTACGAGTTCGCTAATTTTGTCAGTAACAAGATGCAGCTTGTTTAGTTTCGAGCCACGGTTTTGTTATGAACTGTTTTTTTTTTTTAATATTATTAGCGTAAATTTATTTACCATATATGAACTTCAAGTTTACTAGGTTGGCCTTTTGGATATTACAGTTTGTCTTCCCACACCCCCAGAAATCGAACCGTATCCAAAGATTAACTAAAAATAATACATTTACCGCTACGGAATAGGCTGCATAGTGAAGTGGGGTAAAAAAAAGACGATACGACTGCTACAAAACAAATGTGTGTATTTCTTTACTTTTCTACTGTCTATTTACTTCTCTATGCTATTTGAGGACGTTGTTACTTTTCCTTATGGTGAATGGAACTTTAACTTAAATTCGAGCTCCAAGTGCCAACGTTTTAAATGGAAAGGAAAATGGATCTTCCACGCCACCTTTCCCTTGCCCTCTGTCGAAATCAATCAGCCTAGAATATTTCTGTCATTTACTGCTCGGACTGCTCTGACGGGTTTAATAAATTCAAAATGAAATCGGACAGTCAAAGAATGCACCTTACACCTGTCAGCTATCAGCGGTCGCTGGGGACTTCGGATAAAGCGCATATCAGAAGTCTGGATTTCCTACAAACGGAACCAAGCCCACGAGGAAATAGGGCTTCTCATTATCATTGAACATCTCTTCCGGTCCTGGGCAAAGCGCAACCTCAGTGATAAATCCGTTTACAAAAATGAACGGGGAAAAAATTGTCTCTCTACGCCGATATGAAGCAAACAGAATGAATGGGTAGTTCATAACTATAATTTGCGTTTGGTAGGCAAGGAAATCTTACGCACGGGGAAATGCTTAAGAAGAAGAAGACCTGTATGAAAGCCAGCCGAGTATGTAGGAGAAGACATTTGATGAGCAAAACAGTCACTATCACAAAAATGTCAGCAAAAATCCTTAATACAGTCATTGTAAAAGCCTAGTTGAACGTTTTTTTTCGCGCCTAGACCTATTCCGTAGATCTCGACCCGGCGGAATACCATTCGTGTTCGAAATTCGTAATAGTAGCAGGGTTGGATGGGTTCCTCAGCGCTAGATAGCTTTGTTTTTAGTAAGGTAAAAAAAAAACCGTATGCTACTGAGTAGGACAGTCATTAAAATAGTGTGCAATTTCTGCTATATAGAAGATTATCACAGAACCGAAATCACGCTCGACCATGATGTCTTTTACCGACTAATCCTTGTTGATCATTCCTCTTCTTGAGGTCTCCATGTAAGGGAAATTTTTGTTCGGTCTAATATGTTATGCAAGTTGTATGTAGACCCGTGGCGCACCTTATGTTCTGTCTGTATTCCTTAGCTCTCAGTTTGCACCCCATCTCTCTTGCATTTAGATCACTTCGGAGAGCTCGTTCGAACGAAGTTTTGCCACTCCCAATTCTAGGGCCGTCTCTCAATTAATTATTCGTGTGAACGCCCGAGTTATCCATAAGAGTGAGGCAGATGCTGTTAGCAAAATCACAAATGCTTCACGGAATTGGATACCGCTATCGGCTTCAATACCGGTCGCTGTACGGAACAGGGTATACTTGGCACGAACATACGTGGAGCAGGGATTTTTAATCGGTGACATTCAACTTAACTTCCACAATTTGCCGCCTGGTCTTCGACGATCGGATGAACAAGAT
Organism: Varroa jacobsoni; assembly: GCF_002532875.2. Classification (NCBI taxonomy): domain Eukaryota; kingdom Metazoa; phylum Arthropoda; class Arachnida; order Mesostigmata; family Varroidae; genus Varroa; species Varroa jacobsoni. Next base: position 99,700 of record NW_019213811.1, on the reverse strand, counting down.
TCGACTGATAGTAGTGCTCCTCAAAATGCTTCCCAGACATTTTTCGGAAAGGGGTTCGGTGTAATGGATTTAGTTAACTAAACGCCCGGTAATTGTCCACAGACGCCATATAAGCAATGACGCATTTGAAAGTGTTTACCTACAGCCGTTAATATCATTAAACTATAAATTGTTGTGATCGTGACTCCGCTAAGACCACCGATCTTAACGATGGCTGACACTGATCATTGCGGTTCTCTGTAAATCTACTATGTGAGAAAATTGTTATTAATCCGCTCGAATTATATGTCGTATATAACTTAGACGGCTATCGTATTTATTAGTCAGTGTTAAACACAAGTTTCTATAAGCTAAAACGTTGTTCGCCGGTTAAAATGTGGAACCTTGGCTAAAAAATCAATGAAAACAGCCGTGCGGGATGGTTCAAAACGCCCGCAGGTCCGCTCAGAGACCTGCGCGGATACTACTAGCCATCTACTCTTCCGAATTTTATATATTTTCTGCCGTTTGGGATTGTGGGGAAAAGCAACAAGCGCAAAAACCAAAGAAGTCATACAGGAAATGTAAGTTTGCACGTGTCAGAATTAGACAAAACGTTCAACGATGCCCACTTCAATTGTAAACAAAATAATTAACCTTGCTGGTTACTGCAGACAACTTTTTATTCTGAACGACACTTCAGACAATTCCATGTAATCTATAGTTGAAACGCTGCTAATGAAGTTACAATCGTCCACGGTGTTAAACGTAGTCAATCTTCCAAACCCATTTCGAAACTCTGGACAACGTCTTATTCTTTCTGAAGTAAGCAAAATAAATAATGAATTATTATTTTAGAAATTTCCTATTCAAGATTATAACTAGGACAAAATACTAAACCGTCATCTTTGATAAAAAGCTGTAGCTTCATTCGAAACGATAAATTCAAAATGTTGATAGGCCAATAAAGCACCGTGCGCAAACCTGTCTTAGCGTAGTCGACGCCAGAAATATCAATACATGAAATAGATTTTCCAGCTCAATCATACCGTAGCTCTACGAGGTAGAATCGGCTTGATTGCTTGCTGTTACCTACGGCGTGATTACGTCAACTAAAAGTCCACTCGAAAAAAATACCTCCTGTATATTGGACTGCATGGCAGGAACGTTGCTTCCTGCAACGACTGGTTCGGGTGTTGGCGTCAGCTGTCTCCAATCAATAGATTTGAATATTCTGTTTGAAGGTGACAGTGAAGATCATTTGTTTTACTAATAGCATTAAATTGTAGTCATTTGCAAAAAGAAAAAGAAACCGAAAGGTACAATTAGCTGCTTCCTGAAAATATGTTGACAGCAGTGCCTTAGTGGATTATGAAAATGCTACCCTTTCTTTGTTTTCCCAATAGCAATTGTTGTTATAGAGATAAAAATGCCTGTAGCTGACTGCTTTCTGAGTCTACATCCCATTGAAAGACAGCTTCTCATCCTTGAGGTCCACAACGAGGGTCTATACGAGAGGCTTCACAACGGCCAAGCTTTGATTAAACAACGGAGACTGCCATTACGGGTACGGCGAGCTATAAACGTTTTTATCAACTCGATCATTTTTTTAACATGCCCCGATATTTAGATGAAAATAACAAATCATGATATGCATGTTCCAGCTATCTTAGGGGAAGTGATAACCACTTCGATATTATGTAAATAAGCTATGGCAATATAAATCATAAATATCCGTCCTAACTCCAGAAACCATCTTTGATCTCCCTAAACCGACCTATATTAGCCCAAATTGCAGGTCCCCATTCAGTAACCGTATATATGCAAATATGTATAGCTACATAGCGCTGTTGCTTCTTGGCAAGCCTTGAAATATCCAGTTTTTCCTAACAACTTCATCATTATTTGTTTCAGAAATTTCTACTGGGGTTCAGCTTGAACCGTTTCACGTAACTATTATCGCAAGTCCGCTGTACAAGCATGAAGCGCGAAGTATGTATTAAAGACAAAAGGCAAGAGATTACCTGATCAACTAGAGGATGACAGTAAATTTCACTTGTTCTTCTTATGCCTTGCTGACGCACGCTCGACTCATTGCAGTTCCTGAAACTTTGAAGTTCCGCTCTGATACCCAGCTATTTTCCGGCCTGATGCGTTAAATTGATTCAGACTCATCCTACTCGTCTAGTTTACATATAGCGTTAAAATATATTACTTTCGACCATTTGGAATTGACTTTCTTAAGGTACTTTCAAAGCATACGATAGCCCGCTAAAAGTCAGCGTCACAGCCCAGCATTATGCGCATACAGTAAATACACTGTCACCTACCCCAAAAAGCGTTCGAAGGTTTATGCAAAACTTTGTACCTAGAATGTTCTAAAGTTCTAGGTAAAACCGGTCACACTAAGCAGTCACTGACCTATTTCACATTTGCTGTATGGGCCTAGCTCTGTATATTTTCACAGTCTTCCGTCTTCGATTAACACGTTCCTGTGGACATTAAACCATTGGACTTTCCTTTTCTATTTCTTGAAAAGCTGCTGCTCCGATGTCTTAATACTAGGCAGCATTATCCAAGCGGTTATTTGGTGTTCAGATTAGCCAAGAACAATGACGTACTGCAACTCGGAGTAACGAAATCTGACCACATTTGCCGCCGCCTTCAGCTGCCTTCAGCGTTAGTGAGCAATAATTTCAGATGCTGTTGCTGTTAACATTTCTGTTATAAGTCATTGGAATAGCGGATGGTAACGCTCATTAATTAACACGGTGGCGGTCGGTGCAACTGCCAGCTAGGATCGAAGCTCACTGACGTAAATGTTTACTTCAAAAATAGAGCAAAAATAGTGACAACAGCTTATTGGTTCTAGTTCCAATAATTGTGGTTATAGTTGATTTTTTCCGTATCGACTTCTATAAATTAAACGACTCGGTTCAGCTCAATAGTCAATCCTACGGACAGCAGATCGGCGTAGTTGCCCGTTGCGTAGCTCTTCTGTTCTATTTATGCAGTCAGGTCCCTTGACGCACCGACCGAAACAGACGTAGATACAAACAAAGATAACAACGGACGTCTCGCTCGTTTCTAAACACTGGAACACACACACACACACGCACACGCACACATGTAAACCTTCACTCACCGCACAAACAGAGAGAGTGTATATCTGTATAAATTACTTATGTATGTCCTGGTCGTCGACGTGTATAGCGTTAGCCGCTGCACCGTTGACACTAGCGCACTGCCTCGGCTGTCGTGCGGCCTCACCTTCGCTCAGGGCCGCATTAACTTCAGCAGTCAGCAGCTTAACATTGGTTCGGTGGTAATGTGGTGGATAGCATTATAAAAGTTTTTCTTAGCCTGATGGTATTATGCTCGCCTATTGCCTGCTTCCTTTACTGCGTCGTTGCGGCAAGGGGCGCGCATGGACGATCGACCAGGTCAAACCAGACTTCTGTAACATAATAGGTGAGAGTGTGAGGGATGAGGATTTTGTACGCAATACGCCTGTCTTTGGTAGATCCTTTTGAAATAGAGGATGGCTTTCTGCTGACAGGTGGCAATGAGCAAAAAATGAGCGCTTCTTCAGCTAGCCATACGAACACTACTAGTAGTACAGATTGCTCCTTCGTATTTATTTGGCTAGGTCGACTATTGCGCCGAACGAACCCGTCAGTGTTTGACATCAACAGATGACGTCTCACCGTCACACGGTAATGTCCACAGTAACTATTATATATTTCTGCTTTTGTCGGTCATTTTGATGCACCACCCCCTCCCCCCCCGCCGTCGCCAGAACTTCCCACGAGTGAAAAAAGCTCCGTGGACAACATCTTGTCAATAGCGGACTGTACACGCAACGTATAATTTTCTCTGGATAACTGCTATCATTCCTGCTGGTATTTCAATCAAATCATTACCGTGCTACAATGCATGCATTAAGTGGATATTGTATGTTGCGATGTGCCATAAGACATAAAATTATACTGCACTGTGACTCTAATGTTCTTGGATGGAAGCTGAATCTTAAAAACACGTGCCGTATTTCTAGTCACTAATTCATTTGTTTTAAGGACTTGGTGTTATTACGGCTTTCGGCTTTTTGGTGTTTAGAACAACTGTACACAGAGCGTGGGTTCCGTCTATTTCAGCATTTCTGAAATCCTATATATATATAGTATTTGCAGTACTTTTTTTTTGAGGATTTCACAATAACAATAAAACGTTTATCACTTTACCATTCGAGCAGTCGGCTCTGATTAAAAGAACAGAAAATTAAACATAAGAATGAACTGAGTCACGCGACACCCAATTATAAATTAGTTGACTTGCTCCGACTATTATTATATTCGGAAGAATATACTATAAACAAACATGGAGCAAGGGTGTTTTTTTGAAGTAGAGAAGATGATACGAATTTGATGCACAACGTAACCTATAATGTGCATGGTTTAAAAAAGGAGTCATGTATTGATATTGTTCCTTAAAATGTCAATGCTGATGCGCCAAAAACAAAGCGTACTGAATATTTTAATATCGGCCTATCTTTTTTTTAAGAGTAGTAGCATCTTTTTGGTCCCTTTTCTTTACATATCATTACCTGATATTCAAAAAGAATATTCTGCTCACAGCTGAATACTGCAAGATCAGTGAAACTTCATAGGATACGAAATATACAACCTTCGATTCTCTGAAGGGTCGACTAAGCATCATTTTTAAGTGGGTGAACGAGCTGATGTACGTAGCTACTTTAGTTTAGGCATAGTCAGTCTGGCCTGCTGGCGATGATAACGACCGGTACTGAATGTTAGGAGCCTACAAGAAGCCAGCCACAGACACGTTTCCCAATTTGGTTTACTCCGATCACTTTGAACTACCATGAAAACAAGTATTTGTGTCCTGAAGAGATTGGCAGTCTAGTGCCGGCTAGCTTGAAAAGCCTTTAAAACCGGTAACCTTTAAAACTATGTCGACCGTAGAGCAAAAATCAATGAAGGTGGTGGTGCTAAAGTACTGCTTCTCGACCTGCTAAGGTCACGCTGTACACGATGAACTTCTCTTGCATCGATCGATTCCAAGTCTTCTTATTACTAGTCTCCATAATATTACGAACACTCATACGACTATTTGGGGAAGTATATAATTTATAGCATATGGCACAACGGTCTTATATTTGTTTCATTTAAATTCAGCGGCAGCGCATTGTTAGCTAGTTTAAGTTTATGCAAGAAATTTATAATATAAGGTGTAACTTCTCTACAATCTTTTAATCTGCAATTTTTAACTAAAGAACAAATAAAGAAAGAACAATTCTTTTTTTAAATATGTCCTTATTATAGCATTTACAACAACTGTTTTTTTAAGACTGCAATGCTCTCGTTCCCAAAAGCAAGGGTTTAATGGTTTTCTAAACATATTCATATAGAGTACTAGCATATATGGAAAAAGCGAGAACCTACAGAGCTGTCCATTCAGAAAGTTTAAAATGGGCTATAGGTCAATATGGATAATTATTTGCGTCTTTAACAGCAAGTCTATTCTGAAGCACGTGTGTTACGCACTCAAAACTACCCTACCGACATCTATTGAGCTAATGTCTAGGACACGGGATCGGAGCACTTTAATGTGTTCATACCCTCAACTGTCTTCAACAATAGCCAGATTTGCTTTTTGTCTAGGACAAAAAAAGGTTGAATAAGCCTGTTTATCGCAATGACAACGTGTAAGGTGTCTTCACTCTGAACTTCCTTGGTAAATTATTAGGATACATAGCTTCTAGTGAATCGATCATATAAACGCTCGGTCTTCGAGTAAACGCCTTAAGCTAAATCGATACGTTTTGGTAACAAGACTTCTCAAGATAGGTGCAGTGAATGAGGTGTCCGCAGGGAAAGCTTAAAATGCGCACTCACCAATCTGATTGCTCAGAGATATTTTTTTATGTGAAAAATAGCTGACTGCTCGGTACCGAAGAGATGAGTGGCGGCTGGCTACGTCGCCATGCTCAGCTGAGCCAAATACCCCATTTCGCTTGTTGAGCTCAGGCGTTGATCGTCGAAAAACTAATGATATCTAAACTTTGATATACAAAGGGCAGTGTTCGTAAACAACAGAAATTCATTAGTGGATAACTTCGCCGTCCGAGCTGCGATACGACAGTCTGCACTCGTCATGTATACGTATTGTTTTTCTCTTACCAAAAATCTGTATCATTTTGTTGAAAAAGGCCTAGCTTAGGAAGTTTTTGAAAGTAAAATTCTGTTTCCACGTGTGTTATACTAACTAAAGATTTGCCAAGTTGTGATACTAATAACTGTGTGATATATAATAATAACAGGTTGCATTTATAGGGCAAAGGGTTAAAACACTTGGACATAGCTTACAATGCGTCGCAATAAGCCACCAAAGAAAAACAGTCATAATACAAAAAGGGAAATAATTTAAAAGTTTTACTGTATCCTGCAGCGTTTGCCGATACGCGTTATTTGTTAAATTTTCACACGCAAACTAAACTAGGATGTTTCAATAAAAAATAAATAACTTGTCTATAATTGTTGTGTGTCTAGTTCGTCTTTCGCGGTCTCTAGCGGACTGTCTAGTGCAGTGCCACATTTTCGATGTTACTGTGGTACAGAAAGTCTTATAGGGACAGTCTCTGTAACGGTAGTTCATAATGAAGGCAGTCTCAGTGCCCTAGCTTTGCGACAGTGATAGGTGGCTTTACTTTGCCGTGTGGGCATAGTCATTTGAAAAACAAAGGAATATCATCTGAGTAGACTAAAGTTAGGAAGACCGTTCCAACGCATAATTCTCTCAGCTGTTTCTCCTAATGAATATATTTATGATAATTTTATTTTTGGAAACGTCTTTAGCTTCTTGTTTGCATCGCTTGCTTCATATAAATTGCCTGATTTTAAATAGAGCGTTCAAAAAGAAGCGCAAAAAATAAGCTCGGAACTGTTCCAAGTTTAACGTTTCTATGAAGATTTTTAGCTTCGTTTTTCTTTCTTAGAGTGATTTAAACACTAATATATATTCAAGATAAGTGAAAGCTGGAAGAGATAACTTATAAAAAGGTGCTTTTTGCATAGAAAATTTAATTAAAACCGCTAGAGGTTTTGTAGGCCTTTGGAGAACTTTTATCCTTATCTTTAAAATTACAGAATTTTTCCTTTATCAGTTTGATTAAAGGTACAATATAGTGAAAGTAAGCACTAAGTAGACTGTTTAAACTAGACAGATATTCAATACCGCCATAAATAAAAACTTTGTGTAGTTGCTTATACGTCTCAAACACTTTGTAAATACCCTGCATATCAAGAAACAATGGTATAGCTGCACCGCTAATTGAAAACCTTGTATTTGATAATATACTTGATCAGCATTACGGCGTTTAGGGCGATAGTTGATAGCATAAAGTCTCGCGTTCCAGTTCCACAGGCCAGATACAAATCAGTACCGTATCGTCTTTTTCCATCTTATCAACATCAGGTCACTGTGTGGCAAAGAACTTTGACGTGATTTCTGACTGAGCAAAATTATTTTTTAACCCGGATTTCAAACCTCGAGCATAAATACGCCAACTGACCGACTAATGAAAGTTTAAAAATGGCGCCACCCCTAAAGCCACTGGATACCTCAATCAATGAAACTTAAATACCCGAAGATGCTTTAGCGTTACTTCTTATTCTGTAAAACGGAACATCGAGAATACCAAAATCCCTCAAACTTCGGTTACAATACGAATGCGATAGATCTATATACCTAACAGGTTTATGAAAATAAATGAACTCATCATTAGTTAACCCCTTATCCCTTAAGGCATGGGAAGGTTACATACTGGACGCCTATTGTCAGTGAGAAGGGACGACCGGGAGAACAAACGACTAACAATGCGATAATGCAAAAAATAATTAAGATAAAAATCATCAATATTTGTTTTTGAAGGGCATTGAATGGGTACGAAAACATTTTTTGAAAAGCCGAAACAGAGAGAATACTTGCCTGTTTAAAAAGTGTTAAAAATAGCACACGACGAAAATACAGACATTGATATTTGTTCATTTTACACACACCGACCGAAGCTGACTCAGAGGCTGTCGCACCGATTCCGCAGAATGTTTATTTGAAGAAGTAAAACTAGTATTTCGGGGCCCGAAGGTAGGATAGGTGAAAACATTAACCTTAACCTGTCCTTATTACAAACGGTCTTATTTCGATTTCGAGACTGCAACCGGACTACTGAGTAAAATAATAAAAGTATGTTGATTAAAAGTTAGAGGGAGAAACAGTTCATGTAAACGGCGTTATCAATACTATCAGAGATGTTCTAAATAACGTTTTTTCATTTTTGTGGTTTAGAAGTTCGTCATTTTATACTTCACGTGGATTGATTAACGCCCTAGACTTTCTACATGCATAGTATTGATTTTCCATTATTATTTACTATATAGTTTTTCAACGGCAGGAGGTCTCCACATTCATACAACTACTACGGATACCTTACTTATATCTTAGCTCGACAATCAATAATAAAATATTTCAGTGTAAAAATTTCTTAGACCTTTGATACCTACACAGTCAACGTAGCACTGGCACTGTGTAATAAAAAAATTATGTTCTGCTTTAACGGATTGTGCATTTGAAAACGCTTCACAGCCTAAGGCATTGACGATTTACAGCGCTAATTAAAAAAAAAAAAAAAAAAAAAGGTTCTGAGATAATTTGCTATGCAATCTATCTACAAATACAAACAAAAAATACGAAGAAGGTTTCTGCAAAAAATTTGCCCTCTAGTATATTTTCTACAAGCAATTTGTCTATCGTTAACATAATGGGTTCGCGAATTATCATTAGTGTTCATGAACAGGACTATTTTTGCCTTAATTTTGATGCTTACCAGCATTTACGTATTTAATTTGCCGTTGAGAAAATCTAACGAAGATGATTCAAGGGCCTGTTTTTCCGTCAATGTTATTGTTTTCCTGATAGATAAAAATCACATTATCGGTAGGATAGTAGTCAGAGTACGCCTGTTTATTCTTCACATAGATAATTTGGGCCATTGAAAGTGCAGCTTGATCTTATCCTTCTAGATCAAACAGCCATTATTATTATAGGACCAAATGATAACTGCAATCATGGAGATCAATCTCGTCGTTTTTACAGCCGTGAACAGGCCTTTGGCGGTTCGCTCAAGAGTCGCCATTGAGCATGGGGTCGCAGTCTTCTTTTTCTCGTTTCGTTATTACAAATGGTGGATTCAGCTTAAATTGACAATCGCATATCTTCGGAAAAATTGATTGCATTCAGTCTACAACCTGGGTCAGCGTTCGTTTACAATAGATTGTTGCGCCATCTACTGCTTATATTTAGGCCTTGCTACCCAAATGTTTCTAGTAAATGAAAAGCTCACTGGCCTTAGCAATTGCCAACGCCATAGGCATTTGATTTGTTGTCTAAACAAAACAACTAGCGCATTTGTCTGATATATATTTTGTGATTATGTTAATCTTATTGCTCTAGGTATGGTTCATGTTTTCTAGGGCCTTAAAGCCGTGCTGACAAGGCTTTATTAAGACATCGATCTAATGAAGTAACAATGCAGCATTGGCTCTTCGCGCTTTACTCGATTCAGCTGTCGTACAGGTGATTGCCATTTTTTTTGTTTCTTTCAAGGCGACAACCCCTTCTGCTGAACGCAATAACCGACGTAATCCCCCGACATTAACGAGTTTATAGCTTTAAACCAAATGATAAAAGCAATTGCGGTTTGCATAGGTTATTGAAGTACGATCCTGTACGGTCAAAAACAGTCGGCCGACTCTCTTCTAGAGCGCATGCTATTTTAAATAGGGTCATATATGGATCAACAATACGGCTTCGTGTTGTGTAAACGGAATGCTCGCAATCTATTTTTGAAGAGTAATATAATCGTTTAAGGTCTAACAGGTGTTACAATGTTCAAACATACTACGGGATTTTTTTTTGTTTATATAACGTCACGCTCTTGTGCACACGGAATATGCTTTTAATGTCACGTTCTATTGTCTATAAAATGATAAAGATAAAAAGTAAAAATTAGAATCGATTCAAATTTTGCCCGTTTACGAAAGCCCCGTCCGCGGCTGCAAATAGATTGGTTTCCGTCGTGTAACGCAGTGTCACTGACGTAAATGTCGCATCATGTCTCGACAGGCCCTTATCATACACACGCTATTCCCCAGGATGTCTTCAACGTTCTCATGCGTAGTACCTCTGTTCCTGTGGTGACAAGTTCGCGTGCTAAATTTATGGCCACAGGTTAGATTCCCGATGTAAATATGCTTTTATCCCATGCTGGGAACTAGCCTGAACTAATTAGTGGCTTGCGGTTTAAGTACTGAATTAAACGGCAACGCCTTAGCCCTCATGCTGTCCTGGAGTCTGCATCTTTTCTACCCGACTAATGAACAGCGGTCTCCTCTGATGGAATAATTGTTGTACTATATCAAGGAAAAAGGATCTTGATCCAGCCATAGAACCCCTGTCAGTTCCCATTAATACATTAGCTACCTGCGATGAAAATGTCTAATTTTGTATCGAGATGCACGTTGATGAATACTTTTTATCAACGAAGGCAAGCTCTATTAACGATTGTTCCTGGTGGCTGGTATCCGTGTGTGCGCGCGCGCCATGAATTGCAACACCATGAAATTCAATCAAGTTCACCATTATTTCATCTGTTTACTAGGATTTGGCGAATATTCATCTCGACGATTTAGCAGACTTTTTTCATCATTTCCATCCAAAATATATTGAAACAGTTCGGACATAGTTTTTTTTTTGTTTTGTATTGTAAACTATACGGTTACTGTAAACAATTCTAACTACACACCTCGATATTAGGGTACTATTGTATGGTTGACCTCTCCCGAAGGAGCGTTCAACTATTGCCAAAGGTGACTAAATTAACTTTGATTGTACGACTAGAGCCTACATTTATTACTAACAGACCAATCGCTAGCTGTTTAGATGCCCATTTCAAACCTATCCCCTTACAGGGGACGGAAGGAAAGAGGAACCCTGTCACGATCTGAATATGATATTTGTGGACGGATCGTTGCAACCACATAGTGTTGTAAAGCGGCCTAAAGAGAATAGTCCTTTTTTTTTACTTGTCCCGAACTGCTTTGTCGCACGTTATGAGTCGTCCACAAAGACACGATGTGTCATTTTCGGTATTCGGAGAGCAGCATATTCCAGGGAATGGCCCACTATAGTTTGCTTAGCCGATTTGCGGTCGGTATCTGCGATCAGTAATCAGCGGCCAGTCACTATTTATGGCTTCAGTGTGATATTTCAGCCCTAAACTAAAAACTTGCAGAAAAGTACGGCCATACCTAAGTTAATAAAAGTGCATTTAGATTGTTTACGCGCTGGTCCTGATTTGTGTTTCTTCGATAAGTGCCTTAAACGTGCGTTTTTATAGTGTAACATATCAGTTGTGGTCTCCGTCGAACACTAACAAACTGAAGTCCGCTCGAAAAATATTGGCTCTTCGCGTGGCAAATAAATGCAGCGATGCTCGTTTGTTCGTCGACCTACCTGACGCGAAGACCCTGCTAAATTATACTGACTGAGCCAAAATTATAAAAGATGCTAGTCCTTTTTGTTCTCACACTGAAAACCATATAACGTGAGTGGCCTTATTTTGTGTGTCACCAAGGTTTAGCAAGTAAGGCACCGTTTGACACTAAGATGAACTGAAATTCAAGTGTTTTTTTTTCAATAACTCTCACTTTAATATAAAGAGGAGGGTCACATAAATATGCCTCGTATTTAGTCATATCAGTGCTCCGTGATGCTGAATTCGTGTAGAGTATCTGTCGATTTTGTATACGGCAACAAACGTGCTGAATCACCTATAAAAGTCAAATGAATTGAATTTTAACGAAGCGTTTACCGGTTTATGTATTGTATTCGTTTTTATCCGATTTAAAATGTCCACCTGTTACCTATTAGCGGACCGTTCTAGCAGAGTTTTCCTGCCTGATAGTCGTCTCGTATGGCATTTGATTTAACGTCATGTTTAGCGTCTCCCCAATAGCGTCTGTCTCATGTTTGATAGTTCTAGTCGCCGTGGTATGTTCGAAGTAGTCTGTGTTATGTTTTGTCTATCGCTGTGGACCTTATATCATCGGAGATACTATATTCCGATTCCTACTAATTGCTCTGTAGCCGCAGTCGACAGCTTATCCTGGGATGATTGTGCAGTACTGGCTCAGATAACTGAATCTGCTTATATTTCTCATAGTGTCATAACTTTCATAGTTTCTTTTTTGCACGACATCGATTTACTTTTAACTGTTTTTAACATCACCAGTACGACCCTGGCCCATTATAGGCTTTACGTCGCATCTACTCGGTCAAAAATTCTCACCTTGCTTAAGATTTCCAGCTTCATCAAGGTGCTCCAGTGGAACTCCTTATCCACTCGTCTTCTTGCGTCTTTCTGATCTCTTTCGGAGCACCTTAGTTCGTATAGTTATTGGCATTGTTGTCACCGCGTTTCTATATAATAGCTAGGTCTTTCCAACCAAATCTGTATATCCTAAACATGCTGCACGACCTCAATATGTGCACATTCAACTGGCTAAACGCGGGAAATCCATGCTCCATTTGGTCTATAATATTCAATAGACTATTAGGTCCTGCTAGGTGTGCTTGGCCTAAACCAGGTCATATACGCCCTTTAAACGCTGATATCTTAAATTTCCAAGTACTTTCGGTACTGAGCATTCAATAATTTTAGTCATTCCATTAGTTATTCTGCTGATTCTTTTATGTACCACACAAACAAATCGGACGACAGGTAAGGAATCCTTAACGAGTCTCTAGATATCTTGAGCTTTTCAGATTTACCCCGGAGGTCTGATACCTAATTTAGCAAGCTATTTATTGTGATTCCGGCGTAACTCATGCTGTGTTAATTTAATAAAAAGCCTTCAAAGCTTACTCCTGTTAACGCTGTCATATATTTTGATTTCATCGAAAAAACCACATGCTAACTCTTTGCTCCGGGATCTAGCCAACTACGATTAAGGTCCCTTTGCCTGTTCATCCTGAAATATTTCGTATTAACCCTAAGACTTCCCATTCCTTCCGCTCGTACTACTATCCTGTTGCAGGATACCCCTTCTATTAATCTGTACTGCATGGCCGATTCTATCATAGGCCAGTAGATTGAATCTAGATAAGTGAATCTCCACTATCAATTGAACTTCGCCTATTCCAGCTAAGATGTTAATGAACACATTTACTATGTATGCGCGTTCCAGTTCACCTAAATCATTTAAGGCCGTAGCCGCTATCACATCGAGTGGTATAGGACTTACTTGATATTAACGAAGACATTGGTTCTACTTCTTAGGCAGCGATTTGTCCGGTGGTGTCTTCCGCCACAAGCTGTATTGGTAAACTGCCCCTTTTGGTTTGTATGTTTAATAGCTCGTCTGCCACTTCGGCCAGACATAGCTTCACATTCGTGCGGCCGCCTCAAATTATGAGACCACTGTCTTCACCTTCAGAATGCGTTCGGAGAACATGCTTTCCTGTCTGGGAGCGTATAAAACGTGATTCTAGTTTTTTATGCTTTTTAAATCTCTTGTGAATCAGGGTTTCTTGCTTATATAGTATTCAAGTGTTACTTCCACTTGGGTTGCGGCATGTTTCTATAAAGATCGAAATAGGGGCATTAGTTGGCGTAGAGTCATTTCGTTAAGCGGATCATAATACCTGAGATTCGTGTCATTGCCTAGTAAATAACTTGCTTCCTTTTTGTGGTCCGCTGCTTTGCTTCTTTTTTGGCGATCTTCTGTAAGATTAATATATAATATCGTAATGTTGTTTTTAGACTTTTGCATGCGCTCTCTACGTCGTTTACTGCTACTGTTATACAATCAGTCCCATTTTGAGCGCGGACGCTCGTGAAACTCTCTGTCTGTGATCTTTATCTCCCGAAAAAATAGGTAGAAAACTCTTTTGTTAAGTTTGCATGGATCGTTTCATGTAGAGCGATTTTCGTTTCGGCTCAAATGGTTTTACTTTCTACTGCACGAGAAAAGTATCAACGATTTGCTTCTGCGCGAACTGTATATGCCTTAATCATCCAACTTTCAGTGGTCATTTTAGAACTATTACCGCCAAATTCACTACGCGTAAGCCATAATTGTTCCAATCTTTAAAACCCGTTGCGAAGTCAATCATAAGAACAATGTTAGTTGTGCTCCTCTTATTCTCGTATTTCACCAATTTTTTTCCTCGAGATTTATGAGGCGGTTCGTTGGCGAGTGGCGAAAATTAGGTTTAAAGCTCCAATTCAGGTGCTGATGATTCTGCATTTTCTTTAAATTCACAATTTCCGATATAACTCCTGCTATAAACTACCCCACTCCCAAATAATTGTTCGAAGTACCCATGTAACACTTCCTAAGGGGCTAAATCCTCGAGGGTGATACGACAGCCCTTTACCACAAGCTGTCGTCCCATTCTTGTACTCACAGTGACGGATCGCCCAGAACCAAAGTCGCTTATCGAAGCACTCTCCATCACAAAACCGTTAGTGCTACTTATACATTCGGCGTTAATTCATGTTCTGTTCCCCAAACCCTTTCTATAACGTCAGCTTTAGCATATGGTTTCAATACTCTTAAAAAAAACTGAATTTTTTTAGAAAAAAATAATACGGCCAAAAGTCATCCGTCACAAAGCACACGTTTCGGCCACTATTCAATGGCTTTGAAGTAAAGCCAGTAAAAAAATGGTAGAGGAACGTAGAACCACGAGCTAACTAAAATAAAAAAAAATCTGGACTTTCTATTGACGCTTGTTTTTCTCATTAATATCTGGCTAGTAAAAGTTTCTCAAAATTTTGATGAATTCATCAATACCATCGATCATCAAAACTCAATATTTCAGATCCATGTCCTAAGTTTATTTCTTTCTTTCCACGAATGCCCATCAATGCAAGAGGCAATTTTCCCTCAGCATCACCATTTTACGAACGACCGCAACATTCTTTCATTTTATATGTACACAATTATTTTAATAATTACGTGAACCTTGACGCAAATATATTGTCGATGCGAACAGTACTTAGACTAATTTTATTAAATTTGAATTTTTTCATTCTTTAACGTTGTCAAGGAGTTATCTTTAGTAGACTGCGATACCAACTTCCAAAGGGTTACAATATCATTATTGCGGAGCGAGCAAAGCAAAGGAACTTCGTTTTTGTGCAGCCTTTTTGTGTACGATCGTTGTTCTCCAGGACCGATTTTTCTGCGAGTATTCTATGTACATCTGTATCACTCTGCCACGACCACTCCTTGTTATGTCAAAATTGCCTTGGTGCCAGCATTAATTATTACATAATCTATAATAATATAACACTTGCTTATAGTAAAGCGCTTACCAAGTTACCGACTAATTTATTTCCGCGGTTCTAATGAATCTATGCATTGCTTTCATAAATGTAATTAATGATTACATATTTTCTGTGTTCGTATTAGTCGCGGCAACCTCGAAATGACTATTCTTTCGGTTCGGAAGAAATGTATAGCTGATCTTACACATTCCCCTCTGCTTCACTAACGGTTGTACTTTTTCTAGCATAGTACCTACGATGCTATAAACTAATTAGATAACATCATTCCAAGCTCTTGCTATTATTATTCTGATTCTTCTACGATGATTCTTTATCCTTTACTAAGTTATATGGATTTGTCGATGCTATCCTGATGCAAGTTTTCTTTCTTCCGAGTCATCAGTGTGAACAATCACACAATTTTAATAATCTTTCTTATGTTCAATACATCTTATTTCTACCAACCCTGAATACGTACAAGCGCATATATATCCATTACACACCACGCCCACGTACCTACACATACCTATGAAAAGCACATTTGATATGCCACTCACAAATATGAGAAAAGCCCGTTGAGAGTCCTGCAGTATCTCTACAGTAATAAAGATCCTCGCTATTAGACGTTAGTTGAATGGAGCTCTCATTTTCCATTTACCTTAAAAACAACTTCGTTTTTTAGAGCTTCTCTACTTCCACGTACGAGTGGTCCCAGTTGGCCGAGAAACTGTTTTCCCTTTCTTCATATTTCCCTTTTATCCATCCATAGTAAACATGGGGGCTCTAAGGAGAACCTTATGCCTTGTTTCTATTGTTGTTAATTCAATGCTTTCAGCTTGCTTTTATGCTACATGCAGGCTAATACTCTTTGTCAAGACGACTTTCGTTCAATTTTAGGATTACCTTGTATTTCTTGGTTATTTTTACGTACTGTGCTTTTTTCCTAACCAACAGTCGCTTGAAATATCTATGAAATACTCTGTCATAAAATATCGTTCGTTGCACAAATGAATATTAGATGGTGGCCCTCCCATAAATCAATTCACTACTCAATTAAGAAATAACAACCCTAAAATTATTTTTCCTTATTTCTCCTTATTCATTTTCAAAATTCAGAACGATGCGCCCACTTAAATGTGTTCTGCGAAATTCGGAAAAAATTAGGAAACAAAGTTTATCTGATTAGAAGTGAATGCCCAGTTCTGAGAATATACGCCCCTATCGTACAACTGCGGCCTTTTAAGAGCGCTAATCATATTTAAGTCATTTTCATATTTAGATATTTGTTTGAGCTCTTGCGAAGCATATGGAATGAATGAAAGCCGATTTTTTCATACAGCATCAATTTAACAACCGCGTGATGCAATTCTAAAATGTGATGATCACTTCACGTCATACATACGGACCAAAAATATTTGCCCCATTTATAATAATCATTATTATTATTACTTTTGATCTATGCATGTTCGCTCATGGCTGTGATAATCGTATATTTAATGTGTATACGTACTATGCCGCTAGAGTTTCAAACGATCCTAGTTTGCCCTCTTTTTCTTGTCGTCAATGAAACTTGGTATGCATATTGTGCACTAGAAGGCAATTAAATCAGATTAACAGTTGTTCGTTGTTGAATATTCATACGTCAATGGTCTCTGTTGCCGCAGTGGAGCATTCGGATCTCCCTTTTACCAGCCTATGATATGTACAGAGGGGCATATGCACATCTCTACCAATGTGCATACAGGAAAACAGGCAAGTTCTGCGCGTTGCTTTGAGCAGCGTGAGACCTGACTTGATTAGTATCGATAGATCCTGTCCTTGAGAAACGCCCATGAAGAGGATCCGTTGGCAGTTAGTCGCCATTTAAAACGAAGGAAGTAGGCTAGGTTGAGAATACTCCGCAGGGAAAATTCACTGGGCTATTTCGATCTGCGCGTAACTAACTCCATTCCCCAGGCCATGACTCACCCGGTAGGCGCATGACTTTCGTGTGCCAAAGTGATGGTGGTGGCGACAGCGGCGTCGACTGCTGACTTGGCTAGGACTGTCCTTCCCGTCCTTTTCTCCTCCCCTGACGCTGTAGACTCACTCGTAGTGGAAGACAATCACACTTAATGTTATATTAACAGTTGCTGAATATTGACACGTTAACGACAGTGTAGTCAAATGTATCGTTGACGTTCGGTTCTTGTAGTGCAGTGTTCGGATCCGATTCGCAAAAGACCTCTGAGGGGATATCCTGAAATAGCATGATCTAATTACGGCCAACCAGTTTATGCTAACGTAGGTTTTGTTCCTAAAGCAAACGATCACTCGCGGGCAGCACAAGCCCGCGGTATGCTAGCGCCAGATAGTACGGCGGAACTAGTGTTGGGTAGTAAGACAACTCTCTTCCGTCATTTACGTACCGCTTGATTTTCTGTCGGCTCTTTTCTTCTACTCAGCTCAACTCGCAACAGCTAATTAAATTACCGTCCATCAACGGTAAAAGTCAGCCATTTTAGTCGAGTGCTAGCGCACTCTCTGTACTCGAACGGATGGTTTAAACAATTTACGGAAGCCGTTGGCGTCCCTGTCTCTCATAATCGCAAATAAATGTGACCTCACCAGAAGGTTTCAGCCTTTCGTTTGGTTTGATGCAGGCAGCGCAAGCTTAGGCAGTATCGTTCCTCTGATCTACGAAACCTGAACTAATCATCAGCGTGAACCTCAGAAAAAAAAACAGAGGTCAAAAACAAATCTCAGGTCTACTGATTATGAAACCTTGCGAACAGATCCATCTTTATATTAATCACTATATCCATAATTATACTACTGGAAGAGAGTAGTCACTGGAACAAGCGGTGTCTAATGGAGAACTGAGCATTTATTAAATAATCTCGCAGAATTAATACTGTCACCTTAATCGAATTTCGGGTGCTTTTAAAACGTACACGTTACATCAACCTGTTAACATCTTTTTTTTTTATGGGTGCACATATCTTACGGAGATGGCAACATCAAATTTCATTGTTTGATTCCTCTTTATCCCCTAAAGTTAATATTGTTTCAACAGGTTTATACTAAACCGCTCAAAAAATGTCAGCGTCATTGATTTCGAAATCCAACAGAACGTAACGCACGTCTGTCCTAAAATATCGAAGGGGAACGCTGTCCTTTTTTGTGCGTTACGTCCGCTGTAGAGATTTGTTAGTATTTAGCGCGGTACCTACGTTACGTGCTCGGCATACCAGCTATGGTACTGATATGGAACCTTCACGAACGTAGGTGTCAACTAGAACTACCTAGGCGATTACGGTAAACTCGAGCTAATCCAGAGCGGAAATAAACGTCTTACTAATAAAGAGAATCGAACTTTAACAGAGAGTAACAAGGGGTGACGCAGTGTTTAGGTTGACAGCATCTTTATACAAAGAACGAGGGGGTTTTCGAAAAACTGGTAAGGATAAGTGCGTTGTACCATTCGAATAAAAAAATAACAAGAATTATTTGATATGAAACAATAAACTATTTTATAAAGGGTTTTTGAAACAGCGGCTTAAACATCGATATGGACCTCTAAAAGCACTTTTATTATTCTATTATTTTTAGTAAAATATTAACAAGCTAACGTAGTAATCGCTACGTGTTATACAGTGTACTGCAGCAAATGAGTAACTTAATAGACAAAATACAGAAGTCATAACTTTATTAATCGTACTTGCTGGGTGCGCTGACATATGGACAATGCGCCTCACATTTGGAATTAAGTAAGTTTCATTTGTCTCTCCTTTTATGTTACAGTTGGCTTCCGGTCGGCCGGACATACGTGGATACGTAGTTTGAATGTACGTGAACCGGGTCAACTGATGACCGACTTACCCTATAGAGTCAGTCATCGGACTATAGTGAGGTTTAATATATAGAGTCAGTTTATCGAATAGAAGTAAACGGGGTCGGTCGTCGGCTGATGTTTAATAGATAATGTACGTGGATCGACCCTGCTTACTACCAAAATAAAACAGGGTTGCGTAGATCGGAACTCTACCCTAGCGTTAAGCACGCAGACACTATTAGCATTACTAAGTCCATTAGAGAGAAGACGTACCGAACATCCAAGGGGACGCTACAAACCCTATATTTATTCATCAGTTTAGTTACATCTTTTTGAAATACGTTCTTGAATTATATGGTTACCGTCCTAACCCCAAACACCTTTCTCCCCTCCTTAAATGTACTAGTTTGTTCGAGAAATCGGTAAATGTTTGCAAATTGTTATTTACAATAAATTGCGAACTACATTATGTTGGTCTAACTTAAGCCGACTCGACTACCTGGCCATATTAGTTATGATTTCAGCCCACGATTTCGAAGCAGCAGCAGCAATGGAGGTTCGCCTCACGCTTAGATGGTGGTCAGATCCCGTAACACGAGTGAACGTCAACGGATCACCCTGTGGTTTTTGTCGATGTGCGGACGTTCACGCACACACAGAGCGTAACGTAAAGAAAACGTACACAATTTTGTCCTATGTTTCTTTATCTTATTCTAATTTATATAATATATTTGCGATTTTTGTATCATCGTAAGTAATACGGCGATTTTGGAAACGTACGTGTATTCGCCATATTTTCTGTGAGCCAGCTGTAACGAAGCGTTTTTTCCGTCTCTACCTTAAAATACACGCAGTATACATATCCTAGTTAGAAAATTTGAGCGTGACGAGACAAAAAAAGGCAAACACTTTCCAGGAATAGGTGAGCATCAGACTTTTGCAAAACTGTATCTCCAAGCGTAAACTATAAGGATAAATTCAGGATTTTTGTACAAATTTTTCTGACTAGGTAATTTTACAAACTATTTTACTTCATTTCAGTGGCAACAGAAACCATAGCTAATATTTTCGTTTATGATTCCTGTCCTAAACGAAATTTCTGTCAAATGGACCCTTTCCACCAAAGGTTCAGGTTTAGGTCCTACGATTTCAATGTTTCATATGGTGGTCTTTGCAGAAAACCAGATCAAATGAATAAAATGGCTGCTTGAGTTAAAAATAATAATTTTTATACTTACAGCTTTAATTTTTTATGGGCCGAAGAGACATTTGCAGTGGAGAGAGCTGTAATAATAAAAAACAAGCAAAAATAAAAGGCAAGTAAAGTAGAAATTTCTGAAGGACAAATCTAAGGGTTGATTTGTGTGTGGTCGATATTTCTTCCCTACTATAAATGTTCAACTTACAGTCTGCTGATGATCGATTGTTGTATATCCTTGGCAAGGTCTTTCACACTCCGCATATCCACCATCTTTGTTTTGTCCGGGCGACGAACTTTTATCCCTGATTCTAAATGCTGCTATTAAATTGAGCCCAGCGATTTTCAAAAACAAATAGGTCAGTTTTTTTTTAAATAAACGGGACTAAACAAGGTCATTGTATTGCTAAATGACGAATGAAAACTAATCTGAAGACATAAACATGGTATTAAAGATCGCCTACAATTTTATATTAAAAAGCATTCGGAACGGCTTTTTGTTATGTCTCTTGAAGTACTGGTACTTGATATAGCTTGTTATTAACTTAAAAGTCCACACATCTCGCAAGGTTCATTTATCAGGACGTTCAAAGGCTCGGCAAGGCGTGAATAAATAGGCTAGGCAGTTCTTACGATAAGTGTACCTTCAAATTATCTGGGTCAGCTTGTATTAGTAGGAAATATTTATCGGAGTGATCCAGACATTCTGTTTCTTTCGAATACCTTGAAGAAGCGCGTTGCATAAAAGCAACCAGAGACTTGGTCAATGCTCGCAGTCCGTAGTTGTTGTATCGGTCACAATAATCGAGTATTCGGGGGTAAGGAATGTAAATCGAGATAGCAATCTACTGATCGAGATATCGTAAATCACCTGAAAATATTTTTTCTAAATAATGCCTCAACATTCTGCTATAAAATAAAGAAAATTGCATGAGTAGTTATCACAAAAAGAAAGCTGAAGAAAACAAAAAAAGAAAAAAATAACTAAAATTATAGATATCGCATTTAATTTCATTGATTGTCGCGCCTTAGGAACCATCGAAAAGAAGTACCAAAAACTGTCCAATTTTACATTTCTCGTTGTGTATCCCAAACATGATACACTTTACTAGAAGCTAGTTTGTTATTTACTTGAATATTTGCTCGGACTAAAGGATTTTTAACAAATAAATTTATCTTCAGATGTAATCTTTGGCAAGTTAGAAACTTTATAATAAACTAAGAAAGCAAGCGTTTTCGTCTGTGTTACGGAGGTTATTTAGGCTATCGATCGGTGACAAAAGTCAGAACTCAATTACAGCGAAGTATCAAGCCAAAAGATATAAAAACAATGGAAAAAATTCAACCCCCTATTGCTTTGGCATTTTCAGCCATAATGACACTATGACGACATCACACTTACATGACTAAATTGTACAAAAAAGGCCAATACTATAAAAACGCTCTACACTCAGAAATAGAAATCTGGTCCTCGTCGAACTTTTTTGTACCCCAACCTGTACAAATCTTTGGCTGTATTTCTAAAGCTTACTACAATGCGAATATACTATGCATGTACGCATTGTATATAGTATGTCGTGTATATATGTATGTATAATGCAATTTTTCTGTGGATTATATCTTTGGAAACTATTCGCCGCACCTCACCTATCTCCATCGATTAAAGGATATGGGGGGCATGTTGCTCACTTTCGTAAGTTTGTCTTGGCATGTCGTTGCTAAATAGATTTCTAATGTTGTTGCAATATGTGTGCTTACCCGGGTTAAAGGTCACCGCATATCAAAAGTAAATGTTCGTCGATGTCTATTTACCTTTATATGACTATGGGTGTGTCTTCTGTTTCTTATTATACCTCCTTTGTCGATCTTCATCAAATTTCCGGTCTTTGCCAAAGCCATCTTTTGGCAAAGAAAACAATCACTAAAAACCATGTTCAATTTCGAACACTGACCTGCCGCTCCCATCTTCACTTTGAAGACACTTTGAAGCACCCTTCTTCTTTCTCTCGTTCCAATCTATAGCCAGTAATATCTCGATGATATCACTAGAACGTACGTTTTGTGAACCACGTCATGTTTGTCCTGTAATTACGTTCCGACCTTACCCTGAAATAAATAATTCTTCAACATTTAGGCATACGAACTTATCTACGGTTGATAATCTATCGAGCGAAAAGGCTGATCGGAATCATAATAATTTTTTCGCTACTTTTGAGCTGAAGATATTCTGGAATGAAGAAATGAAGAGCCTAATCACGTATTTTTTCATTATCTGAAACCAAGTTGAATCTTCATATGGGTATGTATGCTGTTCTTAGTAAATATTAGAAGTCAACTGAATCTAAAGATGACTTGATTTATCGAACGGCATAATGTTCGCGTTTTTTTTTTTAAAAAAAATGATAACGATTTCCAAAAGCTCATACGGGTAACGATTTGAATTCAACCTACAAATTATAGTGCAACCCGGGAGGGAGCCTATTACCGAGGTTTATGAGGCACAGCTCTGCGTACTTGCTATAGGTGGCGTCTTTATGATCCAGCACCAATAATATCCAGCTTTTAGAATAAGCTGTCCCCAATCAACAGTAAAGAATATAACTAATCACAGATATTCCTCGCAAGTTATCTAGTTTTAACCCCTCATTGAGCTTGAACCGAAAATAGCTTTTGGCAGGTAAGCTAACCAAGTACTGTTAGATTGTTGTTGATGGTATCCCACGTTTATTTAGTTCACAGTTCTCTACTACAAGTACTACAACAAAGCAAAGATTACGAGCTTAAGGCTAACGAGCCAAGCGTCGGGGATAGGTTATTCGGGCAATTATAGGTCTTGCTTCTTCATAAGGCTACGACAATAAAAGTAGATGACGTTCCCTAGATGACGAAACAATCGACGAGAAAAAAGAATTGGAAAAACACTAGATACACATTAGTTATCCGCGTAGTTTATTAGAATTGTATTTTTTTATTATGCCATAGGGTACGACATGGCTTTGGTATTCGTGATGCGAATTATATATCGCATGGGCAAAAAATATGGCGTCTCCTCGTTACGGTGCCGTTGTTTTTGGAAAGCGTGAACAAATCACAAAAATGAAAATCAGCCCTTTTTCTATACATTCTAGCCAGCACCTTTGGGATCGAACGGTGAAATTTATCTTAACGGTTAAATTTTTATGTTCCCACTAGGCTGTTTTAGTTTGTTTCACGTATTTGTCATTGACATGGAAGCAGCTCGTATACATCCTCGAGAGATGGCTATATATTTAAAATCAACATATATTTTACCACATTTTAATAAACTTTTATTCAATATGCTGTTTAGTATGTATGAAGAATTTCGATTATTTATGTGCAATCAGATATGAGATGCTGTATTGGTACATGTACGATCAGTTACCACTCAGTGTATACCGTTTTGGATGCTCATCGAAACGGTACTAGTTTTAATCGATACCATAACAGGTATAGGCGACATTTGAAGCGACTAGCTGCCATAGAAACTATATAGGCCCCAGCTGGATATCTAGGACATTGCCCAACGATTCCAGTCCAATGTCGATGCTTAGGCGAGGACAACCATGCAAGTACGTTACAAGCCCATCCATCGAGACGGAGATTTTGGCGCCCTCTGCATGCAATTTGCAATACTAGTCTTTGTATAGCCTGTACCTTTCTTGATGCAAATCCACGGAAAATCTACCGCTTTCTCATT
>NW_019213811.1:0-75482 GCF_002532875.2 Varroa jacobsoni | reverse complement strand
TATAGTATTTCTTATTACTCAAGAGAATTAGAAGGAAACTTTAAGTATAAAGATTTGTTAGGTTAGACAACAGCTATACAAGGCATTTGAAATTTGCGAACGTGAGCACTAACTTTGATAGCAACGAGCCCTACTAACGATAATTATTCTAATACGATATAGTAATTCTATAATTTGAGATAGCAGAGAAGAATTTGAACAGAGAGATAGTGAAGAATTGAACTGTATAAAGTGTGTGCTCGAAGAACGAAAATTTCATTAGAATAAAAAATCGATCTTCCGGTCACATCTGCTGCACTGATATCCATTACAGAGCAATGGCATTACGTTGTCCATAGGCTGGCCATCTAACTCTATGGACATTAATGCTATAAACGTGTGACAGATAATTCCCTAGGCACAGAGAGGAATGTAGAAAGAGTATGTTGTAGGGTGTACAGCTCTAACTGAACGCTTTTAGCACCGTTTTTCAGTAATAAATCAATAAAATATTTAGCACGTTTGAAACCCAAGCCTCCGGTTGTGCGTATTGTTTCAATGACAAAGCGCAATAACAAAGTCCAAAGAGAAACTTTATTTATACATGAAGGATTTACGACATGCCACATGCGGCATAATTTGTAGGAAATAGTCGTAGCACATTAGAAATGGGAACCGCTTCATTTCGTAAAGTTAATAAGTTCTTTATTCTGATATTAGTATATACATACTCAAATGTTATGTCATAAAACTTCAACGTTCCAAGTTCATGGGTTTGCCGCTATCATGAACCACACACTGCGCAGCAGGTCAACACTGGACACACCGGTCGACCTTTTCTTAGGCTAATTAATTTCGTTTGCAAGACAGGTATCGTGTAAGTTACGCCGTACATTAAAATTATTACGAGATGCGTTCTTAAGCAGAATTTGCTCTCTTTTTCAATGTTTCGCCCATAAAGGCATAGAAGCTGCTCAGACCTATAAATAGTATATACATATATGGTCAATTTGCGCTATCGGAAAAAAGAGCCCAAATATGATTCTGTTGGTTTCGACCCGTAAAATTCGATGTGGAAGCTGTTTTCTTAGTAATAGTCGGTTACTTAATAAAAACGAGGATAAAGTTATTGCGGAAGTAGAGAAAGATCGGCACCTTGGTTACCATGATATTTCTGGGTGTTACATATATTGACCTGCGAACCCCTACAGGAACTTAAGGCGAACTTACGCTATTGCGGCAAAACACAATCGGTTAAGTTGGGACATATTTTACCATATAAATATATCTGTTTCAGTTTTGCTATGAAAATGATCAATACCTTCTTAATAATCCAAATGACACACATTATATATATATATATATAATACGCTGTCAGACGAAAAATAGCACCATAAATCTACGCAGAAACCCAATCTAAAAGATAAACCTTTTACCTATTTCAAGTTAACTGACAGACACCGTTTTAAGAAATCTAGAAAATGAGCATATTAATGTACAAGACACATATAAAATGATGCAGACACAGCCATACGTTTTCTGCATCCATTCTACGCGGAACTGGGCATCGACTACGTTCCGAATAGTACAACAGAGCCACCTCGTAATTTGAATTCTCATCCCCCAACTGCTCACCCATCCATTTGACTGGCTGTACGCACGCCCACTGTGCACGATCCGTACTTTTGTCGCCAAACAATCACAACTATTTAACGCTATGACACCGTCTTTCGCTGCTGTGCATGTTTCCCTGGTACAACCTCATATCCTCATCGAAGAACAAACCGTATTTTTGAGACGATACTTCCGCTGGCTCATGTGTGCATCTTGGTGACGTGGCAGAGATCTGTCTATCTGTCTGTAAGATTTACACGCCGTGATGTGTACAGACAAAGCTCGGACGAATCATCATCAGGATTTCGTCATTGATTTAATGCTTAGATTTGTATTGACCGCGTATACACACAACGCGTGATGTGAACCCTCAACAAAATCATAAACAAGTCGGACAATTAATTTCTCAATTTTTATACGAAGCCACTTAAGCAAAAGCGGCTAGAAAAATAAAGAATATACCTGAACTTGAATTAAGTTCTACTAGTCATTTGCGCATATATAGTTACTCGTAGCAATTTAGTTTATTTGGTATACCACTCATGAATCCGAACACCATACGTTTGGCAGATAAGTGCAACAAATATCCTTATTGGCAACTATTTACTCGCGATCATATTAATTATAACTTCTAATTGTAACTATTGACTACTTACTTACTTAAAGTGCTCAGCGGAAAGGGCGGCACCCTTGAATAACTCGAATAAATTATGTACATTTTACATTATAGCGTTTCCTGTTATGACAACAAGCTGCTGCAGCGCATTAAATACTTACAGAATATTTATTATACAGTTGTAGATATATCAATATGTGTATTTATGTGATGATGTTTATAAATAATTATAATACTCACTAGGCTAACCGTAGCGCGCTGATTTCCATTGAAGCCATTCAAGAACGCCAACGATGGATCTCACCGACGGTAATAAAGAGAACTTATGGCGGTCGAATTCAAATAAGAACAGCCCGTTTTTTGCTTTCACGTCTTTATTCTGCAGAAAATGCGTCTATCTAGTAAATCAAAATGCTTATCCTTCTCTGCTAGTGCTCTTATATTCTGCGTCTACACAGGAAGTACAAAGCAGTAATACAACTGGAGAGGATCTGCCGATTATGACCGAACGTCCTCTTACTTAGCTGCGTCAACCATGAGTACTCGGTCTGATCGCGCAACGTCGCCTCTTCCCGGTAACTCCATGCTGATTTGATTCACACGTACCACAGTACGGAGTAATTACGTCAGGTACGTCTTGTTGGCCTCATCACCGCCGCGTCCATGGCTACCGCCACGATGGTCAACGTCATTGCGTCGATTTCGATGACTCGCATTGTCTTTGAATTCGAGAGTTGTTCTCCTTTTTTTCCTAGCGGATATTCTGTACGCTGCATTTTGCTCTATGTATGGTCTTAGCAGTGGTTTTCCGCGACAGAAGGTATTGGCCTGAAATAGGAAGGCAGAACGACGTCTATATGAAATTGTCATCGTAACGAATGATTTTGAGCTGATTACGCTTGTACAACCGACTCAATAAACGGTATGACACTCGCAACCGACTTTATGTACTAATAATGTATCAAAATAGTCAAAGGGTGCTTTATACTAGCTAATAACGAAAAAATTAACAGAATATTAGTATTATTATTCTGTATTCTATAGGATTCTACCTAGCTTTATTCAGTGTGTTTGTTTTCGTACAATTTCCTTTTGGCGAATTGTTTTATACGAATGCCCTGAAGCCGACAAGCGTTGCCTCTAAGTTCTTCATAAAAGCACACATATCAGCTAACGTTGAAAAGTATGATTATTACATTTACTATGCTTTTCTTTATTAAAAATCTGTTTATTTATCTGCGTTGAACCTGCATATCTTAGCTGAGCTTATGTTGTGTTCTTCCTTGTTTAAGATGACCAACGCAATCAATAGTGTTCCCAGGTTGATTTACTAAATTCGATGACCAATTTAAGCACATCCTTTTAGAACCTACGTTTCTGCGTTTTGGCACTTAAGCGATTATAGCACATGAAGAACAACTAAAATAGGGTATCGTACCCTATCGGATCGTTAGTGTTTGACCCACGTAATCAGTTACGGACAAGCGTTTGCGTTCATTCAGGAATGATTCCTTTAATCTGCTTGCTGCTATTTTTCAGGCTGTTTGTAAATGTTTGTCGTCGATGCAATATTTCAAAATAGTATTTCCAACCCGCGTCTGGTGTACAATGTCTACAAACCAGATATTCCCTAGATGCTGTATACGAGTCAGAAAATCATATGATTATATCAATGAATACTACAGATCACAAATACATATAAGATAAAATGAAATTACGTATGCATACAAGTTAGGGCCAGCAAAAGTTTTCGCTAGCAAACGGCCAGGCCAAATTTTCTGCAAGAGTAGTAGCACTATAAGACACAGTAACGCTGTAAATGACAGTCAAAATTATACAAAAAAAAAGGGGTCAGAAAGAGGCTTATTAACGGTATGGGACGTAGTATGCCAATTGTTGTCGTATGTATTTTTCGGAAACGTCTAGTAGAGGCTACAAATATCCTAACCGAGGGCAACACCCTAGCAACCATTTCGAGGGAGATTGAACAATGAAATGCTGTCAGATCACCGCTGTCGTTAATGAGACATCATACTTCAGTCAGTCACTACGCAAGAGTGGTTATACAATTAAAGAGGGTTATTGAAGTTGTTTGCAGTATTTGGCCAGTTGATTTGCCCCAGCAGAGAGTGTCAGACGAACGATGAAGCCCCGGCGCCGGCCAATGCCACTGAGATTGAAGTATAGCAACCTCAGCAAATCTTTTAATGTTTATTATGTGCATAATGGTTCCCAATAAGATACTACGCAGTGAATCAGAGAGGTCAGTGCATAATTGCTATCATTTGACTAATGAGCATGGAACAAAAAAAACAGTGGCACTCTTTTTCGTGACCAAAATCAAGTATCGTTATATTGATGACATAAATTTATATTTTCCCGAAATTTTTAGAAAACTTGATACT
Source organism: Varroa jacobsoni (assembly GCF_002532875.2). Taxonomy (NCBI): domain Eukaryota; kingdom Metazoa; phylum Arthropoda; class Arachnida; order Mesostigmata; family Varroidae; genus Varroa; species Varroa jacobsoni. Next base: position 70,868 of record NW_019213811.1, on the reverse strand, counting down.
TTCAATTTATATCGATAGAAAAATCCAACGGACGACAATCGCGTCGATAAACGTTTGCCTTCAAACGTATTTTTTTTTATTCTGCAACCACCACTATACATTTTGCTATAAAAGAGACAAAAAAAAAAACGTTATTTCTAAATCTGTCAAAAACCACCTCAGTAAGTCAAACAGGTCTTACACTTCTTTGTATAATTATGGCATATTTTACCGTTCCGTCTTTTCGCTTCTTAAAGAAAGTTTTTGAAACTCCCTTTGAGAATTACACGAAATGGCCGGTAATGCGACTTTGCGGTAGGTCAATCACTATCATCAATATTTAATTTAAGAGTTTGCTTCATCTAGAAAGACCTTTAGCAATGTATTACTCAAATCCCGAAGAACTAAATAATAAACAAATCGTACCGTAAATTCAGAAATAACTTTTGCACTGGCGCTCAACTGCGTTTTATTCAAAACAAAATTAAATTTCTTCATAAATATGATGATTACTGATGCTTATTTGATTATTAAACCCGAAATAATTTCGAAGTGATAAGACGCAAAAAAAGAAAACAAAGATCTGTCGGAATATATATATGTAGCAGTAGACATTCTATTTTTATAATCTGCGAGTACCTTTCAGCTTCTACTGCCTGATCGCCCGTCTACTGAATATACCATCTGTTAACTAAATCGTCTGAAGTATCCGCTTGGACGCCGGCAGCTAGTGGCTGTTTTCATTTATTATTTTTTTTTTCAGGTGAATGGAGTCTACACCATGAATCAGTGAGTCACTCGATTTAAATTCTTTGTTAACGTAGCTTTCTGTGCGACACGTCGCGCAGGAGCTGAAGTGTCCATTGTAGTGTTTTAACACAAGGATTACACTTCGCCACAGAGTGGCAAATGAAAAGAATACGTAGAAGCTTTTTTTGAAATGTCTAGCAGTTGGCGCCATAGTAGACCGAGTTGTCAAACTTCGTTCCTCGTTAATCTAGAACTTCCGGCGATGAACATCGGGACTTTTCGACGAAACAACAATTTTGGAGGGACGCCGACTGCAAACGTTTATAGGTTGTGTGTCTTTGACCGTCGAAAGGGTCAATCGAGTTTGTGTCGGTAGTCTGACACTTCGTTGCTAAGAGATAATGCCCATGATGACATCTTTACTGTCTTTACCTTGACCAATTCAGTTGTCGACTCTTGAATCAGCCCGGATCAGACTGAATCACACATAGTCAAATAGACTAAAAGACGTCTTTTGAGTTATGCATGCAAAACGATACTAATAAGTAGTTTTTTGAACCATTGCCATTCATGTTATCGATAATAATGATGTATATAAATAGTATCGTATACTACTATTCTATTTTTATAAAAATCGAACATTTCCACAGCTATCAAAAGAGTAGAGATTGGTTTTCATTCTATTGATAGCAGGACATGTCAGAATAGTCATTTCAACGCAAACACAGCGTTCTGAATGCATTAAATCCTGTACGAAGTGAACGGTGTCGTCGCTGAGATGAACAAAAGAGGCAACTGGCGGGTCGTCCTTTTACGTAAACGGGTACGTATCGAAATTTATAGAATTGTGGATAATGCCTGCGATGACCTACAATGGACAACCGACAGCCGTATAATAATATAATTAAGTGTTTCCCCGAAGCTATTATTGTTTTAGTTAAAAAAAAAAAAAGGCTTCATTATATAGATTATTGAAGAAGAATTACGGAACGGAGTATAATTATAATGATGAGATCTATATTTATGTGTTGGAAAATGGCAACATTTTTGAAACGGTTGGTGGTTAAGATCAGTTGTTAAAACGCGCTAATTCGGTGATAATTAGAATATAACGTGATAAATACAAATGGGTGTATTATTTGCGTCTTATATTTATGCAGCATACGGTGCTACCAAAACGCCTGTAACCCTAAAGCCGGGGTACGTATTCCACGGATATGGCTAAGTCAAGATCCTGTGGATTCTCTAGCAAAATTTAACCAGTCGTACGGGATTTCAAAAAAAATCTGGGTGTTTGTACAACTTGGACCGGCAGTATAGAAATATATTACGTGTAAGATGTCTATAGAAAAAATCAATGCGTATTAACACTATGTTGTTAAGTCGATATAACGAGTTTCTGCGAACTTCAGTGCGTAAGTAAAATACCATTTCGCTGCCAAATCTATATAATAATATGCGCAGGGTATTCCTACAAAATGATCCTATTCGCCTTATCTATTGAAGCTCTTTAGCCTTACCGATCCATGGCGAAATTAGTTTCCCATCTAGTAAGATAAAAACAGGTTTACTATTATTGTTGCTTCCTTCTTGTCCCTTGCCGCTAGGTTCTTCTGTTTCTTTGAAGGGCTAACCAGCGGTAGCGTAGTCGGCCAAACAGCTCTAACAACGAAACGTGATGTTTATTGATTTCACGTCAGAGAGTCGGCTTGCCGCACGGGCCACCTTCGTTTCTCGTCATTTCTCGTGCGCGTCGTGCATGAGTATGTGTGTGAGCTTGTTAAAATGAAATATTGCTTATTGGCCACTCCGCAGGCCAGTCTTCTATCTGAACGTCCGCCTAGCTCAATTAGACCGCAGAAAAAAACTACACCACGAAGTAAGTGTAAGAAAAAATTATGTTTCTTTATTTGGCGGTGGCAAAAACGGTGACGGTGATGGCATCGGGGGCCAGCGAAAACAACGTATTTGCCCAATGCCGGCTGACGGCCGCGCAACGGAAAAGGCATAGAAAAAGCCCACCAACTGGGATAAGGATAACAAAAGACGAGCGAATGGTTATGACCACGAAACGAAAAGTCTTAGAAATAAGAGACCAGTAACGAAAAGAGTCAATGAAAAGCATCAAATGGCCAGATACATATATACGTACGCACTACTCTTATGAGCAATAAACAAGAAGATCATTCGGGTATGAATTTAGTTGGCGGGGAGCGATGATAAGTACGAAGAGATCGCCATTGAACGCAGACAGAGTGAGAAACGGGACGAACCAAAGCCAGGAAAAATGAACATTGAATTACTGTTTGGCGGCTCTGATTTTATCCAAATAAGATGCATCTGGTAGATATAGTAAATTTGAGATCGAACTAAGTTCTCGTTCGTTTCATCGGCCTTTTCTTACTCTCTTTCTTTGTGTATTTCGTCTTTGATTGGATTGGGAAGCTGGATTGATAGTCACAGTATCGTCCACTGTGTGCGTTGAGCTCAGCTCGTTTGATAGTGGGCTTTCATCGGCGCCGCCATACACTAGCAGGCAATCGTGGTGAAAGGTCGAGATGTAGTTGTTCGCTCACCTACTAACTTGAATAACTACATAACTTGAATAATGGCCGTTTTCATTGCTAGGCCCAACGCCAGTTCCTTTTTTGTTGCTCGTGTAAATTTGCTAATCCGCGCCGAGTTTCGCTATCGTAAAGAGTACGAATAAGTAGTTATTGTCAAAGTCCCGAAGCGAATCGATGCTGCGAGAGACGCTATAAAGCAACAATACCCCTAAAAGCATATCGTCGTAAGTAGAGCAACAATCGAGATCTCCATAATATGAGACGTATCTATATAACCGGCTCATGTCAATCCTTCAGACGACTAGCTGGCAGGCCAGTCAATGCAGAAAGTTTAAGCCTATTGTAGGACAGTTTTCCTATGCAAAAATAAGCAGCCAATTTGGTCAACTAATAAAAATATATACGAGCTCGTATCGGCTTTTCTTAAGCAGCTTTGTTCTATAACAATCAAAGGTCTAGAAAAAAAATGCAAATATAATTGAAAGAAAAAACCTTTTTTTTTTTAGTTGCGTGAACGCTAAGGTACAATACAGGCCATTAATGAAATAAAAGAAGCATTGCATTTATGCTGTTTATAAAAAGTTTATAGATTTTTGTCGTGATACCGTAATTGGGTCCGTTTAACCACATTTCTCAGTACGGCTAGCGAACACTTCTGTATATACATTACAGAGGACTGTGCTGTCATAGATCGGCCATTGTTCTTAGTTATTGACGATTGTTCCATCTGGCGGTTTACACGTTCCTGACGAGATTCAGAATCGCTATTGGATTAACGAAGGGTACAATTAAACCTAGTTTCATTACAAGAAACATCATCTGTTCAATCTTTATTCAGTCACTCTTAATATACCAGTCTTTCAGTCTTCTACACGTCGATTCTACACTCACTTTTCCTGATTCAGCAAATGATTCAACAAAATTCAGGACACCAAACTTAATGCATCTGACTTTTGGTCAAAATCACCTCGTTTCATACACGACTACGTATCCCCTATATGGTCAGCGGTGGGTGTCAGGAACCACATTCGTCACTAGTTCATATTTATGAAGCATCTATGAAAATGTCTACGGTCGGTAATAATTGAGTGGCAAATAAGAAAAATAGGAACCCTATAGTTTGCCCTAGACACACAAGGTATTTGAAACTATTTTCTGATTCGCAAGCCATTTCTGCTTTAGATGCTCTGCATTAGCTATAAATAAACTGCCCTAACTAAAATAAAACAGTGTTTGCCTCAATAAAATATGGAACGAAGCACGTTTTGACACCCCAGTTCTGCAAGAACCAATATATAAATTGATTTCTGTTCGTGCAGCCTTCTCAATTCTTCCGCATTAAAGAGTTTAATGTTTTTCGGTATATTGCTTGCAGTAGGCATCAATGCAAATTCACACTGTGACAACAGAATCGTAGAATTATATGTAGACGCCCCCTTTTCGTCCTACCTTCCGCTAAGTGCCCCTTGTACACAGATTAAGATTGCCTTCGTCAAACGCGGCCTAATATTGCTATAGCTGTCACTGTAAAAGAGCCAACAACGCAAATTGCTCAGCTTAAAAACATGCGTACCTTTAACAATTGCCAAATCTAACCGTTTTGATCGTTGTTTTTTTTCCAAAAATTCATTGGCACCACGCACCGCTCAGACAAAACAATGCTGTTAACGTATACTTTACATTGCATATAATTACGATTATGGGTAGGAATTTATCATGGCTAATTATCCATACGAACGTTATGCATAACTGCAATAGTTTTCATAGTATGCAAGGTCATACAGGCTTCCGTGCCGTCAAGTTCGTTTCGGATACTGGCATTTGACTTTGAAAGGCACATTAGAAATGTTCCTTCTTAGTGTTTCTCTAATAGCACGCAGCATGTGGATGTCCAGCCATTTGAAACACGGCTCCACATTGCACAGCAGAACTGCACGTAACCCTATGATAAACAGAACATTTTGGACCTACCTAACTTGGCAGTAAATTACTGAAAGGCATGATTTTTTCAAATAAAAACCATGGCCTTTTCGCGTTGTTGAACGATCGATTTCTTTGCACGATATCATTAATGCCATACGTAGCCTCATCCCAGGCCCACATAGCCCTACAAGGTGAAGTTAAATGAATCAACAACATAAATGACTCCGATTAATCTTTTCTCGTAGATGGTTTATTATAAAGGCCCATTTAGATTATATAATAGAAGAGTTTTCGGGGTAGTTTTTAACGATAGCGTCAAATAGCTTTTGGCCTATACGGATTCATCATCCATTATATAGGCATCATTTCAGATATGATTAGTTCACAGTCTAGCATTTGGCTAACTTTCGTTAGGAGATAGAAGCAAACGCTTTTAATCACTCGTGTACTCAGGCTATCCCACCCTGCCTGTCCGTTTTCTCAGATTCAGTTAATTTTTTTCTGAAATTTTCCAGTATAATTTGCTATCGCTTGTTTTATCGTGTTTGTCCCTGTTGTCACTTACCACTGTTCGTGCACGACGACGAGTTGAGGAAAACGAATGGGCCGCGGTGCTGAGAATGCCAAGGTAGTGGGGGAAAAAGGTCCAAGGTTAGGACCTTAGGAGCAGGAGAAGTCCATCGAAGTATGGTGGATCACGTCGACATAGTCGTAGAGCTGGAAATTACTCCACAGTGTAAGTTCCCGATGCAAAAGAGGACAGCACTTGTCCCGTCGTTGTCACTGGCCGTCCGACACAGGTTCGTTGCCGCTCGCTCCTCTTTGAAGACGACGTTTGTTAATAGCAGTGGGCGCAGCAAGAAAGCCGGCAAGATTAGTTCTAAAGCGATAGCTTTGAACTCAAAGCTATTTCATTCCCTGATTGTGTCCACGTGGTCATATGTGTGTGAGAAACTGGAAATCTGTCTGTCAATTCGAGTATTTCAGGAATCACTCGACGGAAGGCAACGGAACACGCAAAGAGTGAAATGGTAGGACTCGGCATAGTTAGGGGAGGTAGAAAAGATACTACACCATTGGTTGTAGTGTCGACAGATTCGATCAGTGTTGCCTGTATACAAAAACGGCCTCGTCTACAATTGTAGATATATTAATTTCGTTGCAAAAGAGCTATACTATAGTGTTTGAGTGGGGTAGTAGTTACAGTTGCCGTATAGTGTGGCGTATCGTCACGTTCATGTAGGATCAGTTTCACGTACTACTCATGAGAACCGAATGGATGCGTATGAAAACACTAACACGCTATCAACCAGAATAAAGAGATGTCCTATCAATCCAACATTGCGATTAGACGAAAAATAATCGATATTTAAAAGAACGAACTAATTTGAATTATTAGATTAAATGTTGATTATTATTATTATTATTTTGGCCTATCGTGGCCGATTTTTTAATGATAATACAGAATAGCAAGAAACTAGTTGAGCCATATGAGCTTGCCATTTTTTCTTTATTACATCTACTAATCAGTCGTTACGTAGCAGCTATTCAGTAATCCTATTAATAGTTAGAGGAGAATTGCAGCGCGGGCTGTACAGGCCGAGACTATAATTCAAAGGGCAAAATTATTCTTTGTGCCCATAGTGAAACTTCATAGGATGATGCCCATACCTCTGACAACTTACCGTAATCCCTATCAAGCGTATTCAATCGGTCTGATAAGAGATCAGCAATCACTTGTACACTGCCATTACTACTCTACTATCAACCACTGGACCGTTCGACTTATATTCGTTTTCCACGATAAATTGGCCAACAGCGTACCAACACTGCAATCGTCATAATCAATATGGTGGAATTTAATAAGCAACACACTTCGAAACAGTGTAATAGGTCCGCTCGGCGCGTGCTTCTTTTTCGGTCGTCCTCCTATCGTCGGCTGGGCGAGCTCCTTAGGGTTTTGCTTCAACCGACCTTCGTCCCTCTGTGCCATCCTTATTTCACACTCTATCTTACCCTCTTTTTTCCGAATCGTCATTATTACTGCGACTACTAATATTAAAACGCTCGAGCGGAAATTCCCCCAATGGCCCCAATTCTGGATAATGCCAGCGCTGCCAGCAGTCTCCATGGGACACGAGAGGCATGAACCGAAACAGGGAGAGGAGTGTATCGAAAATGCGAATACCGGCGGAGGCCGCTGAAGCTATATTGCAACCGGTACATTGAAAAAGAAGCGGAGAAGTGTTCCGCTAAGAACCGGATAGAAACACGGAAAAGAGTGAATGCAAAGTCGTTTCTAAAATATTTTCGCCGCCGCCGCAGCTGCTGTCGCTGGCGTGCTCTGTCCGAGCAAACGATGGACGGACGAAACGACGAAAACGCACGAATTCTGAGCGTTCGGTTGGCTTCTCCGCCGTCGCCGTCGTTGCTGGCAGTCGTACGCTCGTCGCGTTTTGGTCGACGTCGTTAGTGCTGCCAACAAGTCCCAAAAGAACAACCGTTTTGCTTCTCCCTGAATCATTTATAATCGAAGCTGTCGAAAGCAGTGCCGAAAGGGGCCGCGGCGGCGGCGGCGGCGGCGGCAGCGGCAGCCGAAAGCGAAACTGTGCCTTTACAGATCGAGCGTATCGCCCGCTCTGTTCATTCGCTAATGACACTTTAATAATATTTGGAAAGTCTGTAGGGTGCAAACGACCTAGCGTCGAAGCGCAGGGAGAAACAAAGACCGAACTAACGGAACAGGTCACGGAAAAGAACGGGAACGGAGCCATTCGTTGTAACCGTAATGAAAGCGCAGGAGAGTATTAAATATAGTACTTCATCGCTGTTGCTTTGGGTTTCTTTACTGAGATAAAATTTGCCGAGCACCTATTTTACTCATGGTGGTGCGACTCAGTTTTCTAGCTAGGAGAATACGTGCCGCCAGATAACTTCATTGCCGTTCCTGTTAATGGTCATTTGTGCGCCAACATGCTTGGTCACCTGCTAATTCTGCACATAGATTATAGAGTCGTCGATTACCACCTGCTAGTATGGAACAGCAGTGATATTTATACAATATCTATAGTGATCACGTAAATACTAATTGATCGAATAGACAAGTTACTCCTTTTCAGCTAGCTAATAGCGTTATCTAAGCCATAAATATAAATGCTTTGTAGCTCTTGATTCATAATGGAAAAGTTTGTTAAAGGCATTCCGTGTCGTGCAATAGGTCAGGATTAGACTTGTTATGGAGCTACAAACTATTTTTAAGGCAGAGGGGCTTATTTAATTAAGGTTGCACGAATAGTGACAAATGCTCAGTTTGCTTTTCGCTGCGGTTCCTTCGTGCGCTGTACACCGGCAAGCCGTTTCTTAAAGGGATGACCCAGACAGCGTCCCGTGTCCGCTTTGACAGCGTTAAGACGCTGAGCTTCGGTGTTGGCTTATGTTTGCTTCGCTTGATGTCGACCAGAATATCTTTTCTTTTAGAAATGTCAACATAGTAATCTTCCATTACGTATTTTAGCTACTTACGTTAAGATGAGCTGCCATATACCGATTAAATATGTTCTAATATTTACACTTTGACCATAGCGGTTGATTTCTGGTTAATTAAAACATCAAATCTAGTTAGCTACGCTGTACTTTTGAGGAGCGTGTTTTCGAACGGAACCATTTGTCCCTACTTACGCACGACGACGTTTCACTGGTCTACGTTAAGTGTGAAAGATCGAACATTTTCGAAGCACCAATGGTGCATCGTAGCTTGAATGGACCCCGCGTTCGAATTACCGCGAAGACGTACAGCCTTCCTAAGGATACAATACGCAATGCGCGTGTACGCTATTAAGAATGTAAGCTAGCAGATACGATCCAATTAAATAGTAGTAATGTTTCCAATAGCAAATGACGCATCTTTTATTTTCCTACACAATAATACCACTCGAACAAAAAACGATTTTTTACAATTGCTGTTCGATTGCGGCAGGGAGACGAAAAAATGTAATCTATTCTTAAAATCTAAACTAGTTTTTGTCCAAAATTACTCCGAAATATTTATTTCAGTCTAATTTTTAACCAGTTATGGGTAGGCGAATCTTGATCATTGAACAAATGAATGACTGCATGTTTATCTGCTCTGCTGTAAATACGCCTACTGTCAAATGTACGTTTCTAAGAAATCTTAATTCTGGCTAACATCATAGATCAGCTGGCATCTTCGTGGTGTATCCGGGTTTTTTTTTTTACCTAACAGTCATAACAATCAATTTCAAATGCGTAGTGGTCGCCCGAATAGGTAGAAGGGGAACACGTACTTCGAGCACATACTAGGATCCAGTCCTATCGTCACTATATACCTACATTTAGGCAACGCGAGGACCAGCTCATTGTTCACTAAAAAGTCCAAATGACCGCTAGACGATATTCCAGTCATCTCAGTCTTGATTAGAGGGTAAGTTACTTGCCAGGGAGCAAGAAATAACAATAACACTACAAATTGTAATAGCACGGAAACAAAAAAAAAAACGAAACGTCCATGTGCATCGGTCACTTCCCAATAACAGCCGATTGGACGATGCAATATACACACGACAAGATCGGCTATGACGCAACCATTGAGGTTTCCTCATTTTCCCCACAATAAGCGTAAATAACATCGGTTTTAGACTCCGTGGGCACAAATTTTAACAGTCGTTTCTACTTACTTTGTTCACGTAGTAATGGCAGAAGTTAATATGAAATATATAACAAACTAGAAAAAGAGAGTTCACGATAGGGCATCTCGTACGTATAAACGTTCTCAGAATACACTCGACGCAACGAGATGGTGGCAAGGAAAAGGAGAGACGACCAATTGCGAATACTTCCAATTTCGCCATCTTCTACCGTTTTCGTCCTAGGCCCTGAGCTTGTTTTCTCAGGCATCACCGTCAGCGTCAGTGTTCGCTGTTGATCACTAAGCTGCGTAACACCGCAGCCGATTAGCTCGATCATCCTCGATAGATAAATGCGTTAGCGTGCCTTTCGTCACAGTGAAAAGATGCTTGTATGGATCGCTGCGAAGGACTACGAAGAAAAGACGGCGAGGTACGCAAGGGGTACGTGAGTACGGAAAACTGCAGAAAACTTATGTCACAAATTGAATCGAGAGTTCCTCATTTGCACCCACGTTCTGTCCGGCGAAAGTTTATTAGCAGCAAGAATACGACACGAGCGAGTAACGGTACCGCCGGAGGCGGCTTACTGTCAGGACGTAGCTTAAGGGTGAAAGGGCAATAAGCTTTGGGGAGTTGCAGTCCACAGGCACCGTGTCTCTATTTCTAATACTCTGATGCTCTTCTCTTTTTCAGACTACCGGTGGTGGTTTAGCATCAACGCGAGTAATAACCGGAGGAAAGCTTTTATTCCAAATCAGCTCAGCTTAGTGTACCGTAAGCTTGCTTTGAGAGGAAATAATTCAAGATGGTGACTGCTTATTTACGCAAGCAAGGCTGAAGAGAACGAAGCACAAAAGAGGAAAAAAAAAAAAAAGAAATAATTGTATTTGTTGTAATAGTAGATGGGGGGCGTGATCATCGAGGGGCTGCATACTAGTCTGCCAAAAATCCAATCTAAACGAGACGGGACGATCGCGAAAGGAATACTTGCCGATTGCCGTATATCAGCGTCTCATAGAGAGCTCCCGGTTTTGATGTTGTTAGCCAACAACGAAGATTTTTGTCATTTATTAAAATCTAATGTTAATTCTTGCAAAGTTAAACAAACTGCATAGACTACGTAAATGAAAGGGTAGTCTATAGTCTTGAGATAGTCGATGAGCACACAGGAAAATGAGGATGCACACTTACAATGGTAGAACGAAACTAACAAAACGAATGTAATAGCTTCAGACGACACTGATTAGAAAAATATGTATTCATGCTATATAACTATAATGTATATTACTTCATATATTATCTCTACTTTATTTGGGTTTTTTTCCATTACTTAATATGTATGATTAAAAATACCCTTCCCTTGGTGCAACCATTATAATATAAATTTTAACTGAAAGGTAATCAGAATTAAGCTAATGACGTACATAGGCTAATACAGAAAATACGCACAATCGTATTACAACAGACAGCCCATACCGTAATGACGGTGGCGGTAAAATACCGAGCAACAAAAGGTCAAAGATTTCAACCTCGGCAATACTTTTAATTGATAAGATCCTTTTTTATGGATAATTTATTTTCTCGGATCGTTGTGACAAGAAACATAGCACGACCCAAGATCCTTTTCTCAAAACACCCCATAAAAACGCATGCGAGTATATTCTGCTTGTTTGGATATTCAACCCTAAACATACAAGGTTAGGTTATTTAAAAAACTGCAATTTCGACAAGGCTCAAGTAAGCTTGATGCTTCAGCTTTTACTTCCGGAGGTACGTAGCCTAACTAAAAAGTATGGCCATTTTCCGATAATGACTTAAACTTTATCGAAATAGTGAATTATAGCCGTGCAAGGACCCACCCTAGAAATTTAAACTAAATCTGCAATTCAGCTATTTGGCTATATACGCAAAAAAATTTCTAATACTTTCGGGTCTGTGTTTGCTCACCGTACAACTATGACCTCGCCTCGCAACTTTATCCTAACCCGTGACAACTGGAATGTTTTTTTTTAGATATATATATACGTTAAATTCAACTTCAGTGTGCTCTACATCTTAGCCCTGTCTGCATACGCGCGCTTTCCGAACGTCACATTTTCTACTAATGCTTTATTTTCTATTCCCATTCCACAAGCTGAACAGTAGTTTATGAATGTGGAAAAAAAATTTAGAGAAAAGAAAAACACCACGTGCTCTAGAGATGGCCGTAAGTGCATAAGGAACTCATATATTCATATGTTGCTGCCGTCGCAATGGTAACTAGCTTGAACTGTACCTGCTTGTATTACCGGTATGTTTGTGGTATCCATCATAGAGGAACATAGAAATACGTAAACATAGAAAATTTGGTAACGCCTAATGGTAAAGGCTAATTTTTTCCAGAGTTTTGCTCAGACCCTGTTAGCCTAATGGTGTTAGCGCATACATAGCTAGACATTGCATTAATAGTTTACTTACTACAAACGGCGACGTTGTTCATTGCAAGACCTATAACGCCTATAAACTTGTATAAAGTGGCATCTGATTGACTTTCAAAGCCATGAACTTAACATTTAGGGCAGCATCGGCTCGACGCCCATGATTACAGGCTGTTGAATGGCCGTTATCCAACACGGATAGAGCCGTACATTTGGTCACGGCTTTAACTCACCGTTACAGACTCACATAAGCAAGCATAAGAACGTTACTCGGATACGCGATTGCGTAGGGAAATCCCTCGTATCCGAATGTATCATTTTATAAACTTGCCTAAATAGAGTCGCCAGAGGCTCCTTTCAGTTTGCGGTTCCGCTGTACTTTTCGATACGACAGCAGGACATCGAACAGCACATACGACACCCCGCGTTGCTTTGGGCCAATCAGGGAGGGAAACGATTTAGTGGCTCGGAGTTCGAATTGCATGATGTCAGTTAACGCCCCAAACGAAATAGCTTTACTATTATTATCGTTTATTTTATGTCACTTCTCTATCGATTAGTTATTTGTTAAAGGGCAATAACACAGGTCTTGTAACAACGATACAAAGCGCTAGTACTGTCGAATTCACAATAGGTAACCCTGAAATGACCTCAGGCTATGGCGGTTGTAGCTGTTGTTGTAGCCCCTGCTGTAGTTAGCGGTGATGACCCGCTGCAAATGTGGGTCGAGACGTTAAGTTATGACCGACAATACCGCGACCCAGATCCACCATTGTCGCGACAGCCAGTCGCCGGATACGCCGCTATCTAGTGACCTTCGTGATAAATACAACCGCAAATCACGTACACAAGAACATTCCCCTCAGACATTGCACAGTACCATAGAAAACCTATGCTGCTGAGCGCTGCGTTTTCATCAACGAAAGCAGAAGAAGTGGGACCCCTGGCCGTGCTGAATTGTCTACCATTGCCTTTATACTGCCCCCCGCCCATCCTGGGTTCACTGCTCGCTTTCTCGTTCTCCTTCACTTTGCTTATCTTCGCAAAGTCTTTTGAAGACATGAGAATCTTGAAAAAAGGCTTATTAATCCCGCTAGCTAGCACCGTGTTATATGCACGTGCATATGTGTAATGTTAATAATGAGCATGTTAGTGGTGACTAGATAAGCCACCATGGCCGAAACGAAGAAAGAACGAGTGGACACACCAACGGAACGACGCATCAAGCTGCATACTTCATTGAAGCTGTCCTAGCCGCTGTTCGGTCCAATAAAGTGAAGGGCAGAAATCCAGGACGCTGCCAATGCCAAACTGTCATCGTTGCCCGCTTCACTAAGCTGCCCCTTCCCTAAACCACTTCAATGATGACAATACAACTGCGCCGCCGCTATCGTCACCGGCATTAGCAGTATCGACATAGCCAACACCCACCAACCTACCGACTAAGATACCGTTAGGGAAAAGCTGTGAGGACTAAAAAGGTTACGCGCCAACAGTTAAAAAAAGATCTCACGATAACGGTACTCGTTGCTGGTGTATCATCAGATGCGTTTCGTTACGTAAATGTCGACCGAACATCGATGAAGCGCTGAAAACGCAAAGTGCGGTGCGCATACAAAGGTGTATGAACATAAAGGTAAATATAATTTTTTTAGGTTACAAACAGAAAGCATTGAGTGTTTAAATATGCACGGTAAACTTCCCTTTGTGCCGGTAATAATCACTAACTAGCGAAGCTGAGCGAGACGTAACGCATATCATTACGAGATCGGAGCTGAAAATGTAATCTTTTAACGATCAAAGATGTATTGCATGTAACGGTATTTTAGGGACTAACGACGTAATGTATGTTTGCTGCTTGTTAGAAACTAGAGGACATATTATAGGCACTTAAACAGCGGCCAGTTACGGTGTTACGCTATTTTTTAAGTAATCGGTCAATTTAGCTCACAGGTACCTAAGGGATCCTATCATATATCGTTGAAAATTCAATTTACGAGATCGATTTTTGTTTACTTTATTTGATAGGTACCTCCCATCTACTCTACTACTAACGGATTAGCGAACACAATCCCAACCGTCATTGGATTCGAATGATTTGTGTTGCGTACCGTAAATAGCCTCTATTCAAAACACCCAATTTGTGTCACATGTACGACCCTTGGAAATTTTAGGCAAAAGTTAACTATAAACACGCGCTCAATGTCAACACCCCATTGTAATCTACGAGTGTGTGTGTGTGTGTGTCTACACGAAAGACAACAAAAACGCTACATAAGGTTCGAATACAAACATCTCAAGTAGTTCTCGGCAGCAAAAATATATTTATGGAAGTTACAGTTATTAATAGTCCGATAGACCGGTCAACGGTACTAATATATACCGATCATTCTTACTATGTACATACGTATGTTACCTCTCAAGATTAATAAGAATATGTACATGCATGGCTAAGTCCCAGCCTATGCATATTCTATACAATAGGCGTATACGGTCTTCTCGAAGAATTACGCCAAATACTTATGTAATCTGGCTGGAGACGCATAATTATCATAAAACACTGTAGAACTGGAGGCTGTGCATCATGTTCCACCTTATTTACCCATTCTCTAATGGTCCATTATAGCGAATTATTCGACTATCTAGCACCACTAGCATCGAACTTAATAATTGTCTACTATTTACTAGACGGACCGTTAATGTAACTTCAATAACTACTCACACTAAGTAGTTAATCACTAACACTTGTTCATTGCCACTTATTGTCATATTTTTAATTTATAAAATATAAATCGGTGTAATCCAACATGAGACTTGACGAACTAGAGACAGTTTGGTTGTTTTTTTTTCCATGTCCTCCATAATGTTGTACGGCCTTTCATATTACGATCAGGACAAATCATACGATTTGGGAATGCGCTATAAGAACGAAAAGTACCTATTGCAACGCTTGTTTTCTTAGCTAGAACGAAAATATGTATTCTAATAAGGCTGTTTATTGTAAATTAGATAGTAAAATTATTAGTAATAAGCACGAAAGACTCAGCCTCTATTAAAATAATGATAAAATTCTAATGAATATTTTAGTTTGACGGCGGATTAATTTACTGTGAACGGTTACCAACTATGATTTCGAGAGCTTCCGATGAACAATTATTCCTCGTAAAGAAGTACTGACTGTACTAAATACGATGAAGCCCATTAACCTAAATCACGGCGGAAACTTATGTTTCACTGTGAAACCCCTACCGGTTATGACCGTGCATGAAAATTATGGCGCAACCGTTTCTCAAAAATCGACCTCAACAGATACATTTGCCTTGGCCACAGTTACGTATCATCGATTGAACGATATAATGTTACACTGGATGAAAGCTATTATTTAATATTTAATCATACCCAAGGCAATAATGAGTGTAAATATTTATTTGGATCAGTTTTCATAAATGGCGGTATTCACTGATTATTTAAACTTCCGCGGTAAAGAGGAACGATGACGCTGGTATATTACTTTCAATGAGAAATATGTTCACACGTATTTAACAGAAGGCAGACGGAGCCTTTGTTTACCAGTGCTGAACAATCTCGCATCTCTTATCCTGAATCACTCCTCAACAAAGGACGTAAGGTGAACTCGCCCCACCTACAGGTACGTGTCGAACATTTAGCTAGTGACACCGACATGTTGAACTGCGATGTTCGTGACGAGCAGGGTATAGCAGTAGTTCAAGTAACATCCATCAAATACGGCTTCGGTGTACGCTCCGTCATGAAACCATTTCTTATATTCGTTTAACAATCACTGTCTTTTAAGGGAAAGAGGTCCTTTATGTAAATAACTTCGTACTGACGATAACTTCATTCGACGGTGACCCAGTTCAAAAAGGAACGTGCGCCAAAGTAAACAGTGGAAAATCATACAGGTACGAGGAAAAACCATCGTCTCGTTTTCTCGTAGCAGAGTATGAAATTCGCGCTAACCGAATCTGCTTCGTCTTAGGAGGTCGCAGTTGAACGCAGAAATGACAGTCGGCATAGCCGCAGAACTTTCAATGACCGAAATCCTTGGCTTTGATCAACCTCAGTCGACTATTGTTTTCGCTCTTATAACAGTTGAAGGTTTTCTTTGTATGTATTTTGTCTGACTTGGCCTCTGACTTTGTGATTCACAAATCACTTACAGATCGGCAAAAATAATTGGGCATACTTTGTGATCCGCCAACGCAATGTCCAATGTTTTATTTTGGATATCAATCGTCTGAGATAGATCTGCTGTCTACGTATGTGTTTATTATTGTGGATTCTGCTCCTCTCTCGAATGATGACAAAGCTATTGCTCTGGAACGCTGTAAAAATATCTATACACACACACATCTGTTTATATATATAATTCCTTGTTGTTAATTTTGACACAGTCAGGGTATTTACTCCGACCTACAATATAACAGAACATGAAATATTGTTGTTCTTAACGTCGTACACATAAAAAAGGATCCGTTACAGGCCGCTAGCCCTGATTTAGTGCAAGCAACTATTATATATATATATAGAGTACACATGAATTGTTTTGTATACAGTTTCAAAGCGAGCAATCCACGCATATATCTGGAATATTCGGGTCGATATTGGATAAAAAGAGAAAACACTCATTCTTCATTCTTTTGAAGCCATTGGTTTGCCCTGCTAAGCCGTGCTGCAAACGCTTATTGGCCGCACATCGAAGAATCATTCGAATAAATGTGGGCCCCGCGCTGGCCCTTCAGTGCATCATCTTTTCGCTAGGAATATTTGCATCTGGCTTTAATAAAGCCTAATAATTGAGGTGCAGAGCCATAATACAAATAAGTACCTGCTCCCGTGAACTTGAAAATTGAAAGACGCGCAGAACACGCCTTCTTCGATTGCTCAAAGAAGGGATCCAACTATTTTTTGGACACCACGATTCACAAGGGAAAATTGTCCAGGCAGATTGTTGGGTAACACTACTTGAAAGCGCCTGCTTTCGTAGAAACGATTTCCTCTTTCTTTCTTAATACTTCACAGCTCACGGATCTCGAGAGTACTTCAGGAAAAGATATAATTCCTTCTGTAATAGATGTGGGTATACCCTGAGAGGCAAAGGGCTTCACGCTGTTCGTCGGCATGCGAATTTAGTTCCACCGTAAAAATCTCATTAGCTTGAGCTTTTCTACCTAAATAATCAGCACTTTTTAATGCATAATCTCGGTAGACATGCGACCTATCGTATGCCCACAGATCCAACAATCTGATTATGTTAGGTGCGGTAAATGCCTACGTAGTTTATACAACATAATATCACACAAGCTTTGCGCGATCCCACAATGTGCTCCACTTTGGCGAGTTTCAGCTAGCATAGGTAAGGCAAAACGATCAAAAGCATGATTCGTTGCCTTAATAGATAGAAGAACACCGTCTTAGACATATTTTCTCTTCATATACCAGCGAACAGCCGTATGATCTTTCAAGGCATTGCTTTATGGAGCACTTCGACGTGCTAGGGTTAAAATCAGCGAGCTAACATCGCTTCGATACTCCTTCTTTCGGTCTGCGTCACCCGTGGATTTTCCAGTAGAAAAATAGCAAGGTTTAGGAGTTACGAAGTCGATTAAGCTTTGGAAGTACATATTGAGTCTGATAACAATATTTTATAACAAATATAATTTCGATTAGCAGATCAATTAAATGAAAGTTAATACGCGCCCATTGCTTCGATAACCACTAGTATTTTTGAAGTCATAAGCAGGATACTCGATGACAATAGGAAATGGGAATATTTTTTGCCTTTTGATGAGCTCCATCAACCCATCTCTGATCATCGATAATTTCGACGCACGTTTGTAAAATTGTTTTCTGTTACCAATCTAAATTTCACTATGTATTCATCTTGGGAACCAAACGCACCACATAATAAGCCGGAGACAAGATGAACAGTTTTTAATTTTAACTATTTTTAGGGTGCTTTTTATTGCTTGATGTTCAGTTGGTGAAGCTGTCAAATGGCGCACGAAATATAACGTGTCCACAGGAGTTGAATAGAGAATCTACATGCAATTTATTCAAACAATATATGTATCCATCCATTTGTCTGTCCATGTTCCGTTCGTCATTGTTTGTGGGGAGACACGAAACGTTACTGCATAGATAGATGAGCTGTCGTTGTCGCTGCCGTCGTAACAGCGTTCGCAGGGTCGTGTTATGCTATTCCTGTTACATTACTTCAGCGTCTCTGCGCGAACTGTCTCCGCCGTCAAAGGGGGAAGAAATGAAACATCTTCTGGCGACCCTCGCCATTTCGCAGCATCCCGTGTAGCCGCGCCACAGCGGCAACGAGGTTCGCAACAGCAGAAACTATCGTCACTGCTGCTCGAAGAACACACAAAATGACCGCAGCGATCGTGCGGCACGCGGTATGGGCACGCTCTTAAACGCTGCTAACTCTGAGATTTGCCTTTTGTGGCCGCTAGCCCACAAACGGTAGAATAGAATAGAATCTAAGCCGCATCACGGGAATCTAGCGAGAGTATCCCGCGGGAGCGCAAGCACTCGGAGGCACCCTAGGAAAATTAGTTGAAAAAGAGAAAAAAAAAAAAAAGAAAATGACCGGCAGTCTAAACGACCGGTAATCTGCTCACACTACTGACTCTTAACGGCAGCGGCGGCTCAGTAATGGCGGTTATAGGAGGCTAGCAGTAGTCGTTAACTACCAGAAGCTGGGCCACGGAGTTCAGGCGTCGACGGGTCACGGAGCGCCAACGACAGACGAGACTGTGAGAGTGAACGATTTCCGGCTAAGCACTACGCTACAATAGTGCGACTAAAAAAAGAGCAGTGGTTCCCAGTGAAGCATGAGTTTTTCTTTTCCGACCTTTGGTGATTTTCTTTGTTCAGGTTGCGTGTGATTTGAGGAAGGACAATCAGGCCCTATTAAACCTGGCGACCTGCTGGCACTTTGACGCAACCTTCAGATATTCTCATTTGTGTGTCCCCTGCAAACCGAAGTATTAACGATAAATATATCTTGGATGTGGCTAGGCTGGAAACTAAGTTTCACCACGTATGCGTGTAGAACAAGACTTGTCTGACTTCATAAATTAACAAAAACAACACCTATTATCAACGACGGTTGTAATATATGTTCAGATATGAAGATTTCTGTTAAAAATCCGACCGATGACCAATATTTTGCTGTAACAGTAATCAGTCATTATGTTTGTCCAGTTCAATAACCAGAAGAAAAGTAAATTTATCAACTGGAGACCGTACATGTACACTTGGATTAAACGCGTGTTTATGTGATCAGTGGAAGCTGGAAGTTCTGTTATGTTAAGTTAAGTTTCCTATTGGATACTGTGCAGACTTAGTGTGGATATTTCATGTAGGTGTGCTAACCTCAGAAGGAATCAAGACAGGCAATCCATCCCAGCGCTAAACTGTGACGGAAAAAGGTATTCGTGCCCGATGTACGGAACGGAAATTACAGGACTAACACAGCTGAAATCAACACGGTCCTGTTAAATAGGCGTACAGCTTTAAAAAAAAAAGTCGAATACATTAGTTTATCATCCATGCGTATATGTATCTATAGGAAATTGTTAGAAACGAGAGACTAAAGATTTGTACTAATTCAAATCACGTTGGCTCGATTATCTAATTGTTTCACGGATGTAATTAGTTTCGATACAAAATCTACACAATGATCTCTATACAATATTGAAAGGCCATAGGATTAACCCGGTTGGGTTCTCCAGATTTGCTTTGCCCGATCTTAAATCTACATAGATCATTTGCGACATGGGTCATGTGTACCTTTCCGCTTCAAAAAATTTGCCCATTAAAATCGGAGCTATACGCTCTGTTGTTTGCTTTTTAAGGAGCACGCAAAACCCTCAGCTTGCTCAACAATTCGTCTCATTTGAGCTTTAGCGGCTTTCTGGCATTAGTAAGACTGTAGGGAAAAATAACCTAAGGTTTAAGAGAACTGGTTTGGAAATATCCATTTTTGAAAATTGCGAGGCTGAACGAGTGCGTCAATTAATCACGATCTCTGATTTGAGTGGGCTTAACAGACCCACAAACACGCAACGTCACAGAAATGTGCCCACAGCAAGAAAACTTATCAAAACAACGATATTCGATATTCCTTGTTCAAATTGTGTAATCATAACTTAGCAGGTCCACGCATGTTTTCTATAGAGAATGCCTAGGAAATTGTAAAGGCAAACAATCATGACTCTTAAAACAATCGGAGCCATGCAGTAAGCCTGTACCTGGTACTGCTTATGTCGACATTTTTTATTTGCCAAAAAATCACTCAGATTACTATAGTATAATAGTTAGAATCGCCGTGTCATCGACGGTCGTTTCTAGATCGGACCTGCAAGATGAACTTGTAGTTAATTCTGTAGCTAGATTGGTTTTCCTAACACTCATTTTCATTTTTACTCAGTATTCATCGGGATTAGCCCTGAAGAGGGTGCTCAAAACAACTTCTTGTCATTATTAGAAATCTACGCTGAATCGTAATCTAACTTGTCAGCACAATTTCTTTTTTACTTATCTGAAATTGAAATGTTCATTCATTTTCAATAGTAGATAAGCTTTGCCTAGCTCCCGAAGCAATGAAGCTGGCTTTTTTTTTTTTTTATGTGACAACAGGGCCTGGATGAGTAAAATATGTTACTTAGGCTGTATGTATTTGACGACTGTACGTGATAACGATTCCATTTATTTATTTAGAGCGAAACGAAGCGAGAGGGCGAGAGGTGAGGAGAGAGGGCGAGGGGAGAGACGATTGCTTCATCAGCTTTCGGCTCATTTCATCTTGAACAGTAGATTTTTTATTAATTTAAAATAAACCGTGCGACGTAACCACTTTACGCCGACCGTAGTATCACTAGTTTCGAGAGTCAACCGCTTTTGAGTGTTGCTGCTAACGCATCCGCCGTTGAGGAAGCGGGGGCTCGTGTTCAATCTGTAGTTTTAGATGAAGTGCTGACTCAGAAAACAAGATGGCCAGACAGTCAATCCGTTCGTTCATAAGTTAAATGTTCGGCAAACTCTTACCGATTTCGAGAGTAACACCCTTTTGGTCGGTCCAGCTACCACATTCGGGCATAATAATAGTCCACTGTAATTAATTGAACATGGTCCGCACTTGGCAAAGGGAAAGATAAAACGACCCGATCGTAACGATACAGACAAGTATTAGGTTGATAAATAAATAAATTCTTTATTTAATAGCCCTTTCGCTTTCTATTCGTCGTTTGCTGATAGTCAAATAGCCTGAAACATATTTCTACGAGTCCGTTGATATTCTTCCTGCAGAAGGCTCTGTCCCCAAGTTCGGACTTTGAAATAGATATATATACTTTTTCCACTTGTGTCATACAGAGAAAGAAAAGAATACGTTTAATACAGAAAGAAAAAGTGACAACAAATTGGAAAGTACAAAAAAGACTGAAAGCTGTTTTTTTTTTTTTTTTTAACGAATTTGGTTCTTTCCAAAGCGATTCGTAGTCCATTCTTTAGTCTGTCGCTTCAACTGGTTCCGGTACGTTACCTTATATTGCTATTTTTTTTAAAACTGGCTTTTATTGTGTCAGATTTCGAGATTGTCGCGTTCTGAAGACGGGTACATTCATTCGAGTATCCGGACCTGCGGTATGACCATCACGGTAAGGACGAAACGACAACAAGCTAATCAAACAAACCTGTTCCAACAATCTGTAAACATCAGCAATCATGCAATTAGAAAGGGGGAGCAGTCGATAAAAGGAGAAACGAGGAAAACGCCTATATCAGTCTCATAAAATTCAGTTAGCAACATTGAGAGTATAATAATACGCTCCAAAGAAAACAGATAAAGCAAATTTCTGTTTGCATAGCAGCGGCATATAGTCAACAATTGCGCCAGACATTGTGGCATACGAGAAGGGCCTCTGTTTAATTATTTTTATTGGCAGCAGGATCCATTTCCGGTCGATAGGGCACTAACTTCACATTTACTGAGCTGTGGGACCTATAATAACGAAGTGGCCAAAAATTTCTGAACAGATAAATAATGCATTTTATAAAATTTCAATAATCATCCCAAGTGTTCGAAAAACGTGACTGATCATGCTGCATTAATTAGCATCATCCATCCTAAAGTAGATTGTGGGTTAAGCGGTGCGTTATCCTGCCCGAGTTGAAGGGCACAGGGTCTGCATTAGGGGAAGGAAACGAAACGTTTGTCTCAAACTTGCAACCCTATTTGTTATAAGGTTAACCATTTCCGCTGGTTCTGAAGCAGACACACTTTAAGTTCCTCTAGAATGAACTCAGAAGTCATTAGGAATATTTCCGGATTCAATTCAATTCAATTCAATCTGTCTTTGATTCATATTAGAGAAAGCGACATGGGTTGCCAACTGGCCAGAACATGTGCTGGATCTCATCTATTTCCTAAGGGAAATACATATTATACGTTTTCAGGAGTTAAGTTGAAGAGTATATTTACTCTTTAGAAAAAGAATTGAAGCCCCTGATCAATTTATTAATTTAATCTAGCCAGTGCTATTGACTTTCATGGGGTCTCTGAATATCGGACAATAGATATTTCACCATCTGATACACTGATCAAGTCCGACAAGCGATTGCTAAGCGTCATCAGTGTTTTGTTTAACAAAAATAGAATCAGGTTTTAGTAATCGTTAGCCGGAAGCAGTGCGGAACTGTCTTATCTTGTATCAGATATGACATATCTAATACAAATGCCATGCTTTTACAGATATCGAGCCATATAAAAGATATGTCTCGCAGACATTATATTGCACGCACGTCTTGTTGTGGCCCAATTAGCCATTCCTGCTGTAAAAACCAGTGACATACTCCGCGCTGCTTTCGCCATAATGGCGAGATATTTAGGTGACTTTCCGCTTGACGACTTAACATTTAGCCTTTACGAGTTCTACCACTGGCAGACACTACATCAGACGATTTCTTCAAACGACTGATTCGGGATTATTTAATGAACGTTAGCATCGGACCACTGAAAAACTAACGATAATTTAATGAGAGATAACCTCTTACTCCAACTGGACCCCACCCACTGCGTTTCCCCGCGTACCTAAGTTAGCGTCATATGCTCCCATCGTGTAGAATCCAAATTGTCAACTAGTATAATCAAAACTTGTTGAAACTTCTCGAAAAAAATCGCCGGACTTGCCAGATGTACACGCAAATGTTCCTTTGCCAAATTCCTGTTCGTATTATTAATCTGGTCATGGATATAGACCACCAAAACAAGAACCATGCCATTTTTATGATACACCTCGTATACGCACGCATATAGTAAATAAGTTTAATCTAAATATAATCGTGGAATTGTGATAACAATACGGCGGAAGGTGCCAAATGAATTCTGAGTATGAAGCATACTCTCGCATAACTGGTGATCGTCCATTTCCGTAATACACAGGCTCGTGACAGAGAAAACACGATCAGGCGTGTCTTGAGTAAAAAATCTATTTGTATCTTAAGCGTATTTTTATTACAGATGCATGCGGGGTCTATATGGGAAATAGAATGGCGATGGGAAAGCAAAGCAGTAATGTCTGATGAAGGACTGCAGCTTTAGGCACGGCTCCCAGCTGTCGTTCAGAACAAGAACCTTGAAAACAAGCTCGTGATTAATAGTTTGCCGTTACACGTTTGTAAACGTCCAATCAATTTAGTAAAAAGATTAGTGACGAACTTTATGACCAGAATTGCAGCTTCATCAATATGATCGTATTGGGTTTTTGTACAAACGCAGTAGTAGTAGTAGTAGACATTATTAGTACTATCTGAGATTTCATATATATTTGAATATATTGACAGAGTTGGAACAATCGTTATTTTTTTGTTTCTATTTTTAAGTGCAAAATGTGCATGAGTTCCTGAATGGGCAATAGGTTTGCTTCGCACTATTCATCTACCCTGCACAAAACAAAGATAGGGGAATTGTTGCCAATGGCACCATGTTCGTGGATTATTATTGCAGATGGAAAAGTAATTATTGCCATGCTATCGTTCTGCATCTTATCGGCCACGACCGGTTAAAGCCCATATTGTTTAGCATGGGTGTCAATTGAAGAGTAATTTAATTTTATTTGAGAGTAATTTTTTTCACACAATTTTAACAATAAAACATTTTGATGCGAAGACACCCCCTTCCCCCCCCCACCCCTGAAAATTAAATCTAAACTTTCGTTAGCAGATTGCCAAGACAAGCACGACACTCAGATATTTAAAAAGTTGTTCATTTTAGACTGCCAAGCACGAAACGGCCTCCTTCGATTAAGCGACGGGTCTGCCGGGGGCCTGTCGTCAGAAGGAAGGCCCCAAATGGTGGCGCCAAACGTAAAACTTGAAACATTCAGTTTTAGATGACCACTACGAGAAGAACACAGAAATTTGTTATAACGTTAGGTTTTTAAAACGTTGCTCGATTAAATTTTTTGCTATAGTTCAATGAACGCTTTAGATGATAGAAAAAGTCCGTTTATGAGATGACACTAAATAGTAACTATTATTAGAAGAAGAAAATATTAATAAAGGCGTAATTTGTAAATTTTGGTATCTCGTCTACCGATTCAAGGAACTGTTGTTCGAAAGAGCTTCCTATATCAATGCTACCTTACATTGCACTTATCTTTGGGCGTAACAATTTATCTGTCACGATAACGATCTGTGATTTTCGATATGAGTACATATAGTTTATTATATCATTATACTATATATGATATAAATATTTAATATAGCGTCAACCACTTGATCTGTGATGAATTTTGTTCTTCGGTGATTGTTACAACGATTTGTCAGCTAAGCATATTTGCTTGATTTTGAATATATTTTTATTTTGATATTCTATCGATCGTCTCTTTATTTCGAGTTTGATCAAGACACCTCGTGTTCCTGAAAAAATTGGCGACTATGGATGCTTTCAATGGTGTCACTGATGATTTTGCCTTTGTCCGATACTCCGAAACGACATGTTTGAGTTTGTATGCAAGCCCGAAAAATAATCTATTTGTTTTTAACTGTTAACTTTCCTTCATCCAAGAACTTATGTATTCGTTGTCAAGTAAATGTAACACCCTTTAACGACTGGAATATGTATAGCTTGTTGAAACGATAGATTCGGGAAACGACCCGCCATTGGTTAGTTCCTACACGCTCCTTTGTATAGATTAGCTCTATTGTATTAGGCTGAAGAAAAGTATTGGCCGTTTAAAGCTAGAATTGGTACGAATATTTTTTTTTTTGCATTTTAAAATAATGTTACTAAATTAAATATAAGCTATTTGAACGGATTTCAATTTGCCACTTTTCTGGCAAGCCCATATTTTCGTCGCCGCAAAACTTCTATGAGTTTCGGGGCAAAGTATTCTAAAAAGTTATTTTTGCATTAGGTTAACACTACTACGAAAGTTCCGCAGAGATTGGAACGGATGATAGTTTGACGGAGCTAGATTCGGGCTATATGACGGACGCACTAGACTTTTTCATCTAAGTTCTCTCAATTTTTACGACACAGATGGTCTGGCAATGTCACGGTGAAAAATGACATCTTTAAAGTTCAATAATTGCGGTCGATTTTTTTTTTAACACTTACTATAGTCTTGTTAGTCGTTGAGAGTAGAAGTCCGGACCGATCGCTCTGCCGAGAGCCACCAACTCAATGTTACACGATCCCTGACTCTCTCTTTTGGCGTCCATTTGGGCTTTGTCCTAGATACTGGAGTACATGTTGGTTCTTCTTTATTTATTTATTTATTTTTTTTTTTATTTACACACTATTGTCGTATGTGATCCACTTTTCATTATTCGTCACCAACCGCTTAAGAAATGGCTCGATCTTGTTGCGTGCCTGTAGAGTTCGTAGATGTAAACACGATTGCGTAAGTTATTTTACGTCAATACATGTGGTACCCAAACATCGGGTTCTCTGTTTTATAGCTAGCCTTCTCCAACTGGTTTAAAACTATCTGATGGTGAAATTTTGGCTGCCTTGGCGATATAATGACTACTTATATGTGGTTCTTATTAAGCCTCGCAATCATTTTATCAACTCCGTCCAAAGACCACTATCAGCAGCATCTTTCGCGTCGAAGCTTCTAGAACGAAAGCGAGAGAACTTCGTTTGTTCTGTTTTTTTTCCATAACGATACTCGATTGTAAACAGTACACTGTTTTTATTCGATGGGCCTGAGCAGAATTTGTGTTTTTATCGTAATAAAACTGTAGAATATAGCAAGTCGATGCGACAAGCTCATGCGTCTTAAAGGCGCAATCTGAAAAAAGCATTTTACCAATATTAGCACATCTATTACTGCCAAATCTCCGCTTTCGAATGGCACCAACGCTTATCAGAGGCTACCCATATTAATTCAAATACGTGACTTAAAAATCATCTACCTATAAATACGCTCAACACCCATTTGACAGCTCAATATACAGTGGGGTTCAGTAAATATGGATAGGGTTGTCTCGACATGAACTCCAAAAATCACTTTGTATCTGAAACCATAGAACACATCTATAACAGAAATTGCAGGATCTAAATATAACATTGGCCAAAATTATCACCGTCAGTTGCACTCCCGTTTTCTTTACATATATGATGTACCAACGGTGGAACCGGCTATTATTAAGGAAAGGCTGCACTGGATATGTCTAAAATAAGGCGTACCCCAATCTAAGGCACAAGGCGATTAGCTACAGTGGGGAGTGTTAAAATAGATATTTGATCGATATAAACCTCATTACTTATCAATATATGTGTTGAGTTGGTAGTTATCCGTTTACTGGCTCTTTCGCCTATTGTGTTATCAATCCTGAGCGCTTAAACTTGATTTTTTGGTACTGGCGCAGATCGTACACATAGCTAACAAATAACGACATGTCAGCCGTTTCGTAAGAACTCCTCACAATCGCATCCTCGTTAATTTAAACATAGAGATGGTGCTGCAGTACCACCATCCTACTAATTTGCCCCCGTAAAATTGCACCGAAAAAAAAATTGAGTTCGTAAAGTGGTTTAGCCTAGCGGCAACGGCCGTTATGGTTATTGATCCTGTGAAGTAGCTACTTAGAACCCTTCATTGAATCGAAGCTACGAGTGAGTTACGTCACGAGGTCAGCTTGCTCACCAAACTTAGCGCATCCATTTCATAGTTCAAGTTATTTCATAATTAATTAAATGGCAGTAAATTTAAAAAACTATAGTATGGCGCTCAGATTAGGTCTGGTCGGTTAGCAAACTTGAATAGAGCGACTAGTTAACCAATTTGAAGCAACGATGTCTTCGAAGCAAATTAACTTCGCCATCTTGAACCTTAGGTAGCCTTAGCCGTTCGTTGTATCACTACATCTGCATAATTCTCGTTATCTAGATGAACATATTTCTTGGAGGGCCCGCTGCTCTTGATAACAGACCAAAGTCAGCATAAAATAATATTTGATATGTTTCTACTTTGCATGATACTTTGCATCTCAATAAAGAATGCATTGCGCTCGCCACACAATATACGAAGTAATGGCAGTACCCTTGTGATAAGCATTCATTATTTTGGTACTTCGAAACCCAGTTATTTAAGCGGCAGAATCGTTCTCGGCTCAGAAACGGTGTTTCGACGAATACAAAGAAAAGCCCACGCCGTGATACCTATAATATAATTATGGAAAATTCTTCTTTTGCTAGATGCTTGGATTGGTTTGGAAAACTTCTCGTTTTCCTTCTTGCTATCCATAAAGGTCTAGTTGCATCTTCGTTTCTGTAAAAGTAACTTTTATTAGCAAACACCGGTATATACTAGGCATAAAAAAAGTGATAGCATCATTTGCACGCTTCTGCCATGCATGTGATTGTTACGAAACCCCTTATTTGAGAATCATCCACATTTTGGTAGTATAATAATGTTATGCAGGAATCATTGTCAAGCCAATTGACTGATACTTGTGCAGACGAATCTGACAAGGTCCTACTTTTGAGTGCGATTTTGCCATTGTAACCACACTGCATTGTATAAGTTCTATAAAGTCACCATAACCAAGTGATCTAGGTACAAACTCAAGTAAAGTTTACCTTTGTGTACTTTAAAGCATATCTTTGTAGGATGCACGTTTTCGTGATGATCAACGGCGTACTTGTGCCAGCTGTTCATCTAACCGACAGCTGAGCTATCGTTCATTGGGCTACTAAAATTCTTACAATTTGGATACTGTATGTATATATTATGAAACGATAATTAGGATATGTAAACATCGCGGAGTCCTTCGCCACCTTTTCCTCATTTCGACCTAGGTACGACCCGTGCTCCATGTAGAAACAACCTTTCCAAGCTTTACAGTGCGGTAGCTTAATTGATGCCCACCATCATAGTAATACAATTGATTACTATGTATAGTATAATAGATGATGAATAAGTAACGAACTGCTCACATTTTCATCATCTATTTAATTACAACTTGCCCTTTCTAACCGTAAAATAGAAAAATAGCATTTTCTAAATATATACCGAATTTCGATGCGATAATTTTTTCTTTTTGCCTCTACCTGCACGGTCTCTCTCGTCTTCATAGCTTCCCGCGTTTGACAAGCTCAATAAACTCAGTCGTCATATAGTGATGATGACCTACCAGGAAGTAGTTCTTCCCGAGTTGGTGGTTGATGCTGGTCAGCCAAACAATGGCTGGTGAAAATGTTCCGCAGAAATGAGCTCCCACTTTCTACTCCTAAACGAATTGCGACTACAGGGTAGCACTCTGGTTTCCGGCGTCAAGGTGAAGCATCTCGCCGGTGGACTAGCGCATTTCAAAGATTTTCGCATTAAATTTAGTCAATATTACAACATTGAATATATAGATACGTTTTTCTCTGAGTAAGTACTAGCCGTATTGACTACGGACGATACGAAAACACAGAAGAAAATAAAACAGGCCTAAAAAGGTGACTGATTACAGTATGCTTATAGGGAAACTGTTATTAACACCGTTCAATAATACGTCCATATTATACAAGCGAAAGCCATTCCATTGAAATTGCTAAGAACAGATATACATTTAAAATCACCTAGAATTATGATTTTAGTACAATTTCAAGAAAACATTAATAATACGTGACGGTAGAGTAAGTTGTGGGCAAATGCTTTCATGAAAAGGTTCAGTAGAGGAGAATCACACCCCAGTAGAAATCAGCTTGTGTGGCTTTATCCTTGATAAATATGCTATAGCGTAGTTTATATGGTGGCGAGATAAGATTTTCACCTTTTAGTAGCACATGACCTTTACGCCGGCTTGCACTTACGTTCTATTCTGGGCCGGCCATGTGGCCTCCAGAAGGTGATAAACAGCCAATATTACCGGTGAAATGTAGCAAAATGCTTTAAAGCAACCCACCAAGAATCAAATAAATGCCAAACCGTGATCGGACGGCTATTGATGATAGCAACAGAGGCCGCTATTACAATGACTCGATCGGTACCCTAGCGAACATCAACGACGTGCAGAAGCACACAATCCAGAATTATTATTATTCCCTGTCGGCCATTGCACTCATGTGCCTATGTGTTCTCATGGTAAAGTCGTATTGACAGCTGTGATTGAGTGAATGATCCTGTCGATCATTTGCTCTTATATTCAGATTTACCTAAACGAGCAATGTTTACGCGGCTCAGATGGGTCGCAGCTAGATAGTAACTCAAAATGAATCGATTTGCCAAATAGACGATCCCGCTCAAAAACAGTATTACGTCCTCTGTGAGAAAAAGCTCGGTTATTATGACAACAATTATATGCAGAGCAATCCGCATTAATATGCGATTTTACTTAGATTCACTCTGACTATTTCAAGCACTATCAAGCAATTTATTTAGGATTCAAGCACGGAGCGCAGCGAAATACTAAAGCACGTACGTACATATGTGGCACCGCATATATTCTATTAAACACCAAAAAAAGTCAAGAGTGTAAACGCACAAGTTCACCGACGGAAGATAGAATAATGGCAGGGATGCAGTAGCCGCTAAATATAGGCACGTATATATGTTTTCTCTTTGACGAAACATGCGACAGATAACTTTTAAGGGGTGAATATAGAGTCCCATGCGTATAGAGAGAGAGAGAGAGAGAGAGAGAGAGAGAGAGTAACGAGTGTTTGATAGGAAGAGTAAGAGGCCAACTTTAATGGGGTAGCGCCATCTGAACGACTAATGCGTATCTTCTTTATTTGTTGCCACGGTAGCGATAACTAATGAACATTTTGCTACGTTGGATCAAACATCAGTGATGGCAAAAATTACTATCCGATACTAATAATGATAACTTTTTTTAGGAATGAAAGAAAAATAAGGAGTTTGTTTGTAGCCGTTTCTTAAGTCCGTTGGAGAGACCCAGGTAAGTCTAGCGAGATCCACCTCGATTTGACTCCTACCGGGGCAAGTCCTTGATGCTACACCTAAACGTAGATGATTTCGAGGATTTGTACACGTTATGTAAATAAGTAGTAGTGTTAAACGTAAATAAGAGGCCTTACTAAGTTAAAAGCTACACTATGTATATTAGCTCACTCCCGTACCATGAACGAATAGCCATAGTGAACCTAATGAGATAAAGCTAATGTGACAATAATCCATTATGTCCATTGCACCAATCAATTAAAAACGCTCACCGTGCGACGGAAACTTCTACGATTCGACTGAATTTCATTCTTGTTTAAGATGGAGGACGTAGATGCAGTCGCTGATTTTGTTACATCCACGTTGCACTATTGGCTACAGTATTAAAAACCATGACAGCGATAGGTCACGAGTTCCGTCACGACCTAATCTACAGACGTCCACATCGGTGACGTATAGGCTTGCAGAAGTGACAAACTATGCCATAACACCATAGATAGATAGATCCTTCTTTTCGATTATTTTGGTTCCTAAAGTAGCAATAGCAAATCCAGTTTATATATATATCATCAGCATCTTCTGGGTGGACTTTTCTGTGAGTGGAGTCGCTGTTGCGTGTCTTCTCATGGTGTTTAGACAAGCAAAAATAAAAACACAGCCAGAGGCAAATTGAAGGAACCAGACGGGTTAGAACTGTAGCACAACATGATGGTATTTGGTGGATCAGTTCGTAAATCAAATTTAACTAAATAAATATAGGGACTATTCGTAGGATCGGTCGAAAGGACAAGAACTAACGTGGTGGTAAGAGGCAAGCGTTAGTAAACAGTCGAAGTGGCTCGGTTGATACAGACAAGTACAATTATTATACATTTTAGTGTGTTAATTGTTGATTGAATAGATCAAGGTCATCTAGTAACAAGTATGTAGGTCTTAAGACAAATAGATTTCGTACATAATTAATCTGTTTTTCAGATACCGTAAGCATTTACTTATTCGAAATGCCGGCTGCGTCATTGCTGCGTCATAGATGCGTCGACCTGTTTTAGCTTCTCCATGTGCTGAAGAGAAACTATACTAGAGAACGACGATTTCCTATCTTGCCAGCGCGCTGCATACAATAACCACCTCTTTTTCTAGCCCCGTCCTTGCCCTGCATGTTACAGGACGTCTTCTAGCTCAGACAAAGTTAAGTGAAGGTCACTTCCGATATTTAGGCAAAGCTCTTTTCGTAGAAACGGGACCATATGTGGGCCTGCGTTCGTGAAACTGTGCAGCTTTCAAATACGGCATAGACAGCTCCTGTGGATTAGACAGCTCTCTTGTAATTCTGGAATCACTCAACTGAAAAGCAAACAATGGAGTAAGGGCACTGAATTAAAAGTTCATCGGCGAAAAAAAAAAAAGCTCAGAAACGATCTGATTCCATACGAGCGAACTTTTTGGCATACACGTTCTGACACGATATGTTTGAAAGGTAGAACAAAGCACAAATACTGTGCTGCCGCGTTTATAATCACTGAGTATTTAATATACAATCGTAAAATCTCTTCGTATAAAACGATCTTTAGCGTATATTCGTAACGCTATTATTTATTGAATTTACCGTTATAGTTATTACTGTTAATAGAGAATCAAGTTGATAAAAACTGCCTGCACCCTCAGTTCCGGGAAGTTGCACAGAATACTATGAGTCTAAATACCTCAGTTGAAATCCCTCTAAATCGGCTGTGTACGATTTCATAGGCCCGAATTATCACGGATTAGACCAGCGATTCCTGGATCATCTATATACAGCCAATCTTCGCTTCTTAAAATCGTAAATGATTTGGTGAAGCTGCACACATGCACATGAATAACTTAGCTAAAGCGGCCAAGTTGAAAAAACATGACGATAAAACAGGACAATTGATTACATTAAGATAATAACTTAAATTAGCCGTAAATTTACATCTATAAAATAATATTCGTTTGTCATAGGTTTTTTGCTCTCGGCTAATATAAACAATGAAAAATGACAGCCAGTATGTATGTACGTATTATGTACATTGAAATTGCTACCGTGAGCATTAGGTGCGCGTAGCGGCAAATGATTCTTGAAAGTCGCATCTACAAATATGTCGAAATCCAAATTTTAATTCCATCTCAATCAATAGATTCTACTTATTTGCAGTGAAGCAGCACAACTTACGTTCTTTACGTATCCACATCTCAAGAACTGTACCTTGTGCATTTTCATCGAACTGTGCATCATGCATCTTAGACAACTCTGCTTCTACTGCGGTTTTTTCATATTCAACGTTTTTCGGCAATACGTCCGGGTGTTATTTATGGTGCATTAAATTAATACGTTGTTAATTGTTTCATTTCATCAGTCGACACCTGCTTTGTGTATTCCTTAACTTTGCATAAAATATCATTTGTTTTTATTAGTGCAAGCTGTGCAGCTAAGCTAAAGTTCAGTGCTCTAAAAGGCAGTGATCCTAAGGCTCAACTGTACTTTTCACGTCTAGGAAGTAACCTTTAAAATATGTGCATCTCTAATCCCTGTCTAGATGTCACACGGCTCGTCCCATATGATAGTGTACTCCGCCTCCTTTTCGCAGACAAAAATGACTCGAGACTACTCCAATTTGTACAACGGAAAGTTGCAACATATGTATGCCTATTGCACGTTTTTGGCACTTCATGGGGTTGAAAAAGCTAGACCAACTTATGGTGGTGCAACAGGTCGGAGACCCTTACGGCGGTCACCTTTATAATTGAATCCCTATCCAAGTATATCCTAACTCAAAATGTAAATTCTAAACTGTAAAAATTACCAAAGTGATTTATTAATATCAGCGCTCGAACAGTTGGTTGCAATGCAGAGTCTACTAACCAGTATTTAGCCTATTTTTTGTCGTAAAAAATCATCGACCGGTATCGGTCCTTTATGGGCTGCTTTTTCCTGCCAATTTTTCTAATCTTACCTAGGCCTAAGGCTGTTTAATATGAATAAATATGGCATAAATGGAATCTAGTTTGCCTTTCGATATAACAATCTCTGCGTGCGCGGGTGGGTTAGAGTGTTCATTGGTAATTGGAGAAAATGTCACTAACATAATTACTTTTCTTCCAGCCCCTCCTCATTCTAAGAAGCCGAAAGTGAGTGAGGGAGCCCACCGTTTTAATAGCGTAGCCGCGGCCACCGACGATTATCAGAGAGTTCGAGTTAAAAGGACGATTAGAATCATAATTATAATTAGACGATAACGATAGAGAAAGCAGGAAAAAAAACAATAATAGGCAGAATCATTCAGGAAAGAAGGAAGACGATGGGGGATGAGCGAGCATAAACAAGAAGTCAAATCTAGATCGAATAAGTACCGCAACAATGCAGCGCGATGACGATACGAATTATACTAAAAAAAAAAATAATGATTATCAACAATTACTGGCATAGTCCTACCATTAGATTTCGGTATATTGTCAAAAATCTACAATAAAATGTACAGAATAAAGCCACGATGGTGACAATTGTGCCTGCCTGACATTTTTTTTTTTACCTAAATCTATGACTGTTACCCAATATACACAAACATTGGTACTGTAATTATGTCCGCTTTAGGTGTCAGGCGAATGCAATAACTTCTATACCAGGCCATTTCATGAGTCTGCTGGAGTAGGTCCAGCTAGACCGTCCAATGAAAGTAAATTCTTAATTTTATACCGAAGAGGTAATTGTGACGATTTGTTCTCATAGTCATGGCAGTGAACGCGTTAAACATGAAATACCTCGTTACATGAGTAAGAGGCATCGATTAGCCCAAGATAACCTGGTACCTTCCGTTAGCTTTGTTGTTGGTGCTGAGTACAGGGCACAGTATGGCTCTAAAAACCTCAGACTAAGTACTTTTACCGCTTTGCTTCTTTCACTTTAGGCTTGATGGTTAATTATAGCTTTTGTATCAAGAAAACGACCAGTCTATTACTGTAAATTATATGATAATATGCGAAGTAGGCTAGCCACAATCGAGGAAATGATGCCTTAGCATGATTCCTCTCATGTTGTAACTTTCTATCCAGAATAGCGCTTAACGACTTCGTGAGGTAATAGCGAGAGATCATCATAACTCTTCAAACTGAACCATTGACAGCGCATATAAATCTGAACAGGCTTGGTACATTTAACAATAAATTGATTGTATTGAAATTTAATATCGTTTAATAACTTTCAGAGTGGATCTATGCATAATTTGACATAGTTCTTATCACCAGCCTCTTACCGTTTTTTTTTTTTTTTTTTTTCTCTATTTCTTCAGTTTTTTCAGCATCAACTCGATGTTATTTGGTTGTCAAAATCAATCAATCCATTGGATGATTTTCGGGTGACATGCTTTTGTTCGGTTTAGCGACAATTTCATGAGAACGATGCACGCAGCTGACGGTAACAGCTGTCATTGGTACGCTTGGTACCATATACCGTATATACTGCCGCCAATATGTACTGCTGCTGTTGCTATCACCGCGATAATACAGATAGTACCGGTAGCTTCCAGCAATCTCCTGCTGTTACAACAGGTGTTGAAATAGTCTGAACCAATTGGAAATATCACTTGACACAACGTCAATGGGAGGGACAGGCAAACATCACATACGCTGCGAAGCCATTGCTGCCAATTAACTTTATATTGGGCTATCCTTGAAGATGGATTCTCAGTTCTACATTTGAAATCTGCTTCGATGGGGCAAAACTACAATTGAACAAGGGAACGAGGACATATCTGTTTGCTTATTCTGATACTTTAGATTGGAAGTAGTGTTCTGGACATTCCGATCAATGAAGCCTTATCTACTGAAGTCGCTTGAAATTGAGCAAAAAAAAACTGTACCCTCATTGAGGTAATTCGGTGTAGGGTTTTTCGGTGAAGCATTGCGTTCACATAAAAATAATAGAAAGTCGACAATAACAGGGACGAGCGGGCCGCTTGCAGCGGTTCTGTAGTAAAATTGGACAAACAAAGGCTAGTGTATCCTTGATTTTAAAGGAAACGTGCTTTTTTTGTCACTATAGATTTTCCTTTTATTTTCGTGTTGGTCAGTACATCGTTGTTCTTGTTCAGTTGTTGATAAGAAGAAAAGAAAAAACTGCTGCGAGCTGTACAGTAGAGCGAAATGGTCCTATTTTTCTAATTTTAAGTAACGATAGTAAATTTTTACGAGATGACTGACATTATTTTTGCTTCGACTTATTCGTATTTTATTGTCGAATTGATCTTTGGGGATCTTTTTAACGATGCAGCCGTTATAAGTGCGCCCTTAGCAACTGAGAATCTACGACTTGAAAACAAGGCTTCGCACATTTTGGCCTTACGTTGTCGTCAGAGGATGACGCTCCACTAGCAGAACGCACGAACCGTACTAATAAACAACTTCTGGTTATTGTATGCACATAATGAATACGTACACACTTAAGCATCCACTACCGTCCACCAGGACCACAGAAACTAAACAACGCTATACGGAAAGGTCTCTAGCTTCATAAAAATAGATATAATTATTATTATTTTTATATATCATATAAATTATGTGCCTGTCTATAATGCCAAGGTCCCATTATTTGCAGGTACGTTTGCCGCGTTTTCATACGGATCATGCATACATTGAACGGAGAGAATTGAAGCTTTGTTTTACACTGCACGAAGCGTATCAACTGCGACACTGGCTTAATAGATTCGAAAGCTGAAATGTATAATGATAGATTACGATTTGACTTGTGACGGATGGCCGTACCGCTGAGGTTTCTACGCAAAGCGTGACGAGTCTCTTACGCCCACCTCAGCAATTAAGTCCGTCTATAAAAAGCATTCGCATAACCGTAAAAGCTCGAGATATTGTTACGTAACGAGAGCTCTATGTTACTATGGTTACTTTCTAGATCTCTGCCATCTGATAAAGTCAATAGTTTGCGTCGAGTCTAACAAAACTGCTCAAGATTACATCCACGGAAAGTTCGAAAGGTTTTTAATTTAGATCACGATCTGTAGGAATATTTTCTAGTTATACGTACCGTAATTCACAGTGATTATCTGTTATGTAAATTCTAACACTATGAGGTTATATCAAGATCATTCGATTCAACAATTTGTACTTTTCTCCACATTGTTACTTCTACATGATGACTGCTGTTCTCGTCTCGTTGCCGCCATTAGACCATGATCGAAGAAAACATTTCACCATACTATTCGTTTTGATAACCTAGATGCTGCAGGCGAAACCTGGTAATTTTAGGCCGGAACTGGATCAATATAGTTTTTAGGAAAATGTGATTTCCTGGCTGGATTGGTTCGAATGTGGCCAAGAATATGAAATACGCTGGATGCAGCCCTCCAAATGCCATTTGTGTATTTATGTAAACGAATGTACGTCTTGTAAGCATTGTGCGGGTTCTAGTAGATGTAAAAGAGCGTAAAAATTGCCCGTGTAGGGCCTTCAAGGGTTCGTGTTCATGCAAAGGGTCGGAATTTCAAAAAGTGAAAGTCTGCTACTTCTTTTGGTCGCATTATACCTACCTTTAGTCAAGTTCAAGCAAATCCAAAATCGATTATTAAGTACCAGTTTCAAGTAGTCTTTAGTAAAAAGAAACACCTTATTAAATCAAAAGAGGACATCGCCGTGCGTAACTCATCGGGTAACACTTATAATTCTTCCAGCTAAGCATACGTGTGCGACGTATTGCTTCGGTACGTAGAAATTTCGTCTATGCTATATCCAACAATACCGCATGTTTATATCTTCGATATTACCTATCTTCACTGTACTTTAGATTTTTTGCCGAAACTTCAGTTCTGTAGTAATCGGATTTTACAGTAGGCACGACTGAGCTCTTGACGAACAAGGCCTGAAAACAGAGGCTCAGATACCTTAGCCTTCTGGACCAACTTAATGCATCTATAACACGGCATTTTCTCGCTTAATTTCGTCTTTCTAGTATATACTCGGCTGCATTTTAATGTGGAAAGACACAAAAGCTAGAGGTTATCGAATTGAACGTTTAGTTTCTAACCCAGCTGTCGGACTGTTCGTTTTATTGAAGTTGCAAAACTTTTCCTTTGTATCACATCGATTCATCGATGACTTATCGCTATGATTGTTCTAATCAATAAAAGAGATCGACATCTGATGGAGACAGAAAGAGGCAGAATTGTGTACAAATATCCGTCTTATAAATAAATGAAGCCGACGACAAGCTCGATCTTAGCACATAGCCTAGCTACCGTCCTTGCGCGGTATTTTCTGACATGCCGACAATAATACTGTAGAATTTACTACATATTCGTACGAACTAAAGGTTGGCACCCGTCGATCGAAACACCTTCTGCCTACAGCAATCAAATTAACGAAAAGAAGCGCTCAGAGCTGAAGCAAAGTCGTCTGCTTTTTTTTTAACACTATTCAAACATTTTTCATTCCCCTAGTTTGGCCGTGTATACTTATCCCTCTTGTATTTCTTGACAATTCTTTGCAGCACTTTTTCGTTATTCGTGTTCCTTCGTTAGTTCCCTACCTCAGCGGGAGCATTCGTCCGAAGTCGAAATTACGATAAACGAAGTACTCAACGAAGTGTAACAATTCTAACTCCTTGAGCCAAACATCATTCGATGTTTGTTTTCCGTGTGACGAGCGTAGTAAGTATTTATGGAGAGTAAAATTGACAAATAAGACTATCAAAAAAAGCATTATCCTTATTCATTTCGTTTCCTATCATGTATATTATTTCCGTAAATTGAAAATAAAATACAACGACTCGTTTTTTTTTCCTACACATCAACGGTGTATCGGCAAATCTATCCAGTAGGCTAAGGCTGAAGGCCTAAGAGCGCGATCATATTTGCGCCTTCCATTGCCGTCCAATGTGACCGTTTTGCTTTGGAGGTCCCTTATAGGTGGGGCATAAATGTGCGAGCATGGAAAGTCTAAGATTGGCAAGAAAAGCAGAGAGCTTAAACAGAACTGGCGAGCAAAAAGAAATTAAAGAGAACAAGCTCTTCTGACGTTCACACTAAAGAAGGTGCTCAGTTTCAGCTGCTATGCTAGACTTCGATTGCGTAGTCTGGTAACGATGATGTAGCTCAAATCTCAGTCAGTCTCTAGTAATACTCTACATCGATTGAAAGAAAAGTGTTGGTGTAGGGTTGTAACCGATGTACAGATGCTTAGAAAACTGCCCTTTGCCAGCCATTTCAAAAACGTATATCAATAGAAAATAGGACAGGAGCTCGAGTCAGTAGTAAATAAGGTGATAAGGTTCACTTGTGCATTCATCAAAAATAAAGACATAACGACGTGCGCACACATATATATATATATGTGCATGTTTTACTATTATACCCATAGACATACATGAGATTAGCGAAGGGTGATGATTCGTACGAGGGTAATGATTGATTACTGCTGCCTTTCAGTGCCTTTTTTTAATGTTTTCATGACTTCGTGTACCCGTTTGACCATCAAAAAGGACCTTTGCCTGAGTCATCATCTGAGTACATTTGTTTTTGTATCGTTTTGCTTCGCCAATTGAAATGACATCGTCATATTTTATTTAATGATGTATAACTCTGCAACAGTGGACAACTTGGCATACGAAATTTTTCGGCACTTTTAAGATCATGGTTCTACTTGTTTCCTGGACGGCGTTCCGCAGTGTATCTGATCAAAGGAAGAACGTATTTTCTATTCAGTTATATAGACAGTCTGGAATATTGAAGAACAAATATTCGCTTTTTCCAGCCTGCTTTTCGTGTAGGAATATCTACCATTTGAGTCGGGTAATCGTCTTCAGAGAAGTGGTCTATATGTACGCCTAGATCTCCCGTAACAAGCTTCATTTTAATAAGCTCTACCCAAAGTAATAGTCAAAAGCTTGATGTTGATTCTCAAAATCCAATAGGGTGCATATGAGCACCACCAGTTTAGGGCCAACACTAAGAAACCGCTCTCAGGAACTTGCTAACGGCTTCTGGAAAACAACATTCACTGTTCATTTTTGACTATTATATACTCTTTCACATCGTTAGCGCCAACTTTACGTTTTTTACAAAGCATATAATGCTTCATTAGATCACTGAGCGTACAATGTATACGAAAATGGGTTAATAATTGTCTCCTAAGAAACAAAATGTATGGTGAGAATAATAAAGAGACTATCAATAACTACTAGAATTTAAAGATTCCTAGGTTTCCTAGATTCCTAGGATTCCTTTCCGATTCATTAGAGCCTTCCTTACACCATATTTCTGTATAGTGTAGAGAAGCTTGTCATGAGTGTCCGTTTCGAGAGCAGATTTAAAATCAAAGGATCGTAAAAAATTATTGTTGACCACAAGAGCGCACTCGTTTTACGCCTCTAAGAGTTGCATGACAGATGAACATTTCTACTAGTAGGCCAGTTGCCCTGCAAGGATTACACCTTACCTAACTAAATTAACGTAGATGACACAGAAGATTATACGAGTTCGCACGGGATCGAAGTGAGAACAACCGTACCTCTTGTGGGTGGATTGTTTGCATCCCTATGTTTATCGACCAGTCTGACGATGGCAGTTCGAAGTAGGCTGAAGCTGCCCCGTTCTCAAGCGAGTATCGTAAGGTTAGAGATAGCGGTTTCGAGACAGCACTTCGGCATTTATTGAAAACATAGGCGAACAATGCTTCTGGTGTTTTTATCCATCTCTTTTCATAAGCAGCGTTCGACAATGACTGGCAACGCGTTAACGTCGTGAACGCAAAGCATGTCATTTAAAACATCGATTTATGGTAAGAAGCGGGCAACGCGCTAGGTCTTCTTGTGCGATGGATCCGCAGCAGCGTAGATGATATGAAGGACATATGTATTATCAGGATCGGCCGCCACCATTCTATCCTACATTCTGAGCAAGATTGGTGTTATCTTTAGCCTAAGGCTGGGATGAGTTTCGGTCTTAAACGATGTAGCTGTCTCCAGTGGTACAATTTCTGGCCAGCATCCTCTGCAGCGTCCTCTGAAGAATGGCTTGTGCTTCGTCATCACGTTCTGTTGTAAGTTCACAGGAAATGCATTTAATCTGGCCGTCTGTCGTACCGTAACTATTAAAGTTTCTATTGGAATGAAGAGTTCTTGAAGGGATATGATACACTGAACAATGTATTCGTACATGATGTCTGTATCATGGCAATTGGGGAACAATGCACTTCTCTGTAGATACGGGAACTGCTATTACGAGATACATTGAGGTTCGACGCTATCTAATAAGATCGTTAGCAAAAGCAGTACATGACCAGTCGTTTCCAGACGCTAAAAAATTCTCTTCGTGGTCTTCTAAACGTGGCCTTATCGAATAAATAGCTGCAACAGTAACATTGAAAAGACACGACTTATGATGATCAACTTATATAAAGACTGTTAGATTCCTAACGTTACACTGAGCTTGTTGAGCTAAGGTCGAAGCATATTTCTGTTACGCGATCTCCTGAAACATACGTTGATTCCGCAAAAATTGACTCCATATGAAGTGCTTCTTAAAGAAGCTCGTTCTCCCGTTTGACCTTCGCTGTGATCCTCAAAGTTTCGTTTATGCAGATTTCAACAATATATGTCGCTTCAATAATCTTTGCAGTGGTAAACGCAATGGAATGATTGATGACATTTGAATATGAGGTGTGCTAGAGAAGTCATTTTCAACATTCGAAACCTATGCCCATGGAAAAAGCTTTTTAAACTGTTTAATCACAATTGACTACACACTTGAACGAAGACGGGCGTTCGTTCATACACAGCCTTCGTCAGAATCGAAATTTAGCGTGATATAAAGATTCTCTCGATGTACAGGCGGAGTGATACAATTAACATTGTAATAGATCCCCCTAGCTTTTCCGTACAGCTTTTTACTCTGTTCAACTCTACTTGTCCGGCTTTGTTGTCGGAATCGGCAAGGCCTATTCACCCAGCGTCGGTCATCATTACCGACTACATTAAGCGCACAGTTCGTACTTAAGTTGAATCTCATTTGTCTACGGACACATGTGGACGGACGCGGCCATTCTACACGATAAAACACCGAAATATTTCTAGCAAATAACAAAAGCCGCTATAGCACATTTATATCGATGCCTAGCACACTGCAAAGGAAAGTTCAAATAAATCTTTGGAGATATATTGCTGGCGGTATGGGAGAATGGCAGGCCCTTACGTATGAAATAGCAGAAGTCCTCACTGGAAGTGCTAGCCGACGAGCGGAATGACTCATTGCCAGTAGAACAGAACACACGTATCGACTTTGTTATGAAGATAGGTAGAATAGGACATTGGGGATACCGCATGATGAATTACGCTGATCTACCCTATAAACGCAACAGCAGATACGCTCTTACACAATGAGTAATCAATGTACAATAATAGCATACGGGACCGTATGATATTATATGTACGCGTATGCTTCGAGTTTTACGTCCAAATCCGCTCCTATACAGCTTTATACTCGAGCGCGGGGAACAAAAAAACAGATCACATTCGGATTCTAAGGAATATATCAATTTCAATGACAAAGGCGTAAAAGCTGCGCTTTTCAAACGATACCGTGTCATCGTAAAAAAAAAAAGCGTTATATATTAAAACAACGCCCCGGTTGCTTAGTGGTAATCCCTATTGGCTCAATGTTAAATGATATAACGCATATTAAGCACTCGATTTTGTTAAGGTCCGCTTATACCCTCATACACTGTTTGATAGTAGTAGGTTAAACCTGTTTCAGCGAAAAGAGGGAACACGCTTTGCGTTACGTTTTACGCATTACGCAGGAATATATTACTACACTATTTTTACGTATTCTAATCCATTATTAAATCACATACATAGAAACATTTTAGAGTATAAAAGCCGCCAATTGAACATGTGTTTTTTACTTTTTTTTTGCCAGTTTGGGTAAAAGTAGGCTTGTAATTTCGTATAGTCAGTAAAAAAAAAGAAGGCGGCGTACAATTAGGAACATTATTAAAAATAAAACCTAAACAAATTATAAGCACATAGCGATTATGAAAGTGTGTTTATTGCTCTTCTGTGCGTCACAATGCCAACTATTCATCGACGCATAAATTAAGGCTAACGGGTTCGTGATAGGAGTTTTCTATTACTTTCAATTTGTTCACAAAGGTAAATATTCCGGGCTTTATATCCAGACTGCGTAAGAGTATTATGAGAGACCTTCGCATGTCTCACCTATTCGTGGTTCCATTTAGTCCATCACATCTTTCAGCTCCAATGCATAGCAATTATAGGTAAGATTTCCAGCTCTTCTGACCCATATGAGAACACACAATTACATTAAATAATAACACATAAAACATAAGTACCAGATCCACCGCGAAGAAAAGCTATGATCTTTGTAGAGGCTATATCGTTGCACCGGGGAAAAACCACTTATCGATAAACACCTGCTTTTATGATAGATATGTGCTTAAATGCGGCATTTGTAAATCGAGTTCCTATTTTTTTAGAATTATGCAAAACTTACTGGCCTTACTTCTCTGTATTCATTTTCTGTTCACATGCGTTACTTCAGCGATAGGGTGTTGGTGCTTTTCCAAAGCATGAAGAAGGTACGCTAGAGGCGATGAGGGGACCTCCACTCGTTTATGCCCAACTCCTGCCGATACTACTTCAGCTTCCGTTTGTTACCATGCATAAACAACTATGGATGGTGACTGGGGTTCCGGCAAATAATGCTAACAGGGAGAAAAGCCATAAAGGTTTGTATGAAATGGTACGTATAGGTAAAACGGTGCAGTGGGAAGCGGAATTTGTTCGGATCCATAAGCGTACGGTCGTACGTTTCGTTGTTGTCAGATCGTTCTAGAGTATGGCCCCAGCTAGTTCTGCTGCTGGAATTATCATGAGCGACCGGCAGTTTTTTTTTTTGCATTGCTATTGCAGATGTGCCTACGATTCAGGCCGTACACGGTTCGCATGTATATCTGCCATGCGATATCGAAGTGCCTCTCAGAGCTGACGATATGGGTGCGCGTGGAGAAGGAGCTCTTACTCTTATTCTCTGGTATCATGGCGACGGGTACTCAAGAAGTGCTACACCAATCTTCTCAGTGGATGCTATTGATCAGCCACTCTCAAAAGCGACACTCACACCGTACGCTGAGTTCATTAACCGCTCATACTTTTATGTACTTATGCGTCCACCTGCGCTCAAAATAGAGCCTGTCTTTGAATCTGATGCTGGCCAGTACCGCTGTCGGGCAGACTACAAAAATAGGCCCTCACAAAACCGATTTATTCACTTAAACGTTGTTGGTAAGTGAGCCGGCCTCGAAGCAAAATCATCATCGGGATTCAGCACAAACTAACTGAAAAATTTACATTATTTTTAGCAGCGCCGGCACAATAACGTCACACAGATGCATGGGATGAAACGAAAGTTATTAGAATACTTCAATATAATGTTTTCAGTGGTACATAAAACTCGGTATAATTCTTTCATTCATCATTTACTATCAACTCCTATCTGATATTTATAGACACTTTATTTGTATGACAAAACATAGCGGCATTATAACGAGATGTTCACTTTAAGTTCCCATTTTAAGATAGTTAAATCTAGATCAAGTACC
Organism: Varroa jacobsoni; assembly: GCF_002532875.2. Classification (NCBI taxonomy): domain Eukaryota; kingdom Metazoa; phylum Arthropoda; class Arachnida; order Mesostigmata; family Varroidae; genus Varroa; species Varroa jacobsoni. The sequence continues at coordinate 26,508 of NW_019213811.1, read as the reverse complement.
TGTGTTATCCTATTGTCTTTTTCTCTACTGAAGAGATAATATATATATATATATATATATATATATATATACGTATGTATAAATATGTGTGTGTCCTATTATAGAAGCAAGCGTTTTTTTCAGGCCTCATTGTATACATTGAGCATATTACAAATCAATCCATCCGTTTATTTTGCAGTACCTCCCAGTGAAGTCCGTATCCGAGATCAGAAAGGCAAGACCCTAACAGGCTTTATTGGTCCATTTGACGAGGGTGCCTCACTAGTCGTCACCTGTGAAGCCATCGATGGTAAACGACACTGATTTTGAATTGAATAATTTCTATTCATTTGTTCGAATGTTATTTTCATGCCGACACAGATTGGGCTAGGATTTGGGGCGCATAGTGAAGTTTATTGATTTGTGCCTAACGTTCTACTCAATCAATAATCTAATTTGCCACAACTGAGGTGGGGGCATCCACTGATTTTAATATGCTGCTTGCTACCCTTATATTTTTTATTTATCACCCACTATAGCTCTAGCCAACAGTAAGATTTACTGAAATCTGCATGTTTCAATCATCGCTACGGGCTTGGATATGTAGATAGTAACCCATTCGTGTTTAACAGCACAATGTAAGTATTCTGCTTTTGAGGAACAAGCTAATTCACGAAATACTTGAAAAAAAAAACTTTTCTCTAATAACTTCTGAATTGATAATATGAGATAAATACATCTAGGCAAAGCAAAATAGCAGGTAGTAGACACTTCAAGAACGACCTTTTAATAGGTGCCAGTCACAGCAAGATCAAATGCAAAGTAGTTATTTGACCTTTTAGAACCTTACACGCGGGGGCTTTTTAATGCTTGTTAACTGTCGATACCAACTGTTGTTTCTGGCACGCATGAGAGCATTATCGGCCATTAAATAGGCTCCGCAGCAGAACTGTCGTGTGTATCGTGCACGCCAGCGCCTATCTACCTACTCTTAGCATGTTTGTGCTGCGTACACAGGCACATGCAGAAATGCTATGGTGTATCATAATTGATGCTTGATAACGACGATTTATGATCTCTGTTCTCCAAATTGTCTCGACTCCACACAATAACAAAATGATTAGAAACGAAAGTAACAGAAGACAAAAGAAGTCATAGAAAAATTGCCTTACATCTAGAGAAATATCCGTTGGTATTTTTTTACATTATTAAGGCCAAATGTAGACACTTCAACGTTGGTAGCACAACTTATTCTTTTTTTTTCCAGCAAAACCCCGCGCCCGCGTATCGTGGTATTCAGACGGGAAGCTGATTCACGATTCAGACGTACTAGTACCCAACCATCCTCGCAGACTTGTTACTAACGAGCTTACCATTAAGCGACTGGATCGGAGTCACCTTCATGCTACGTTCGTATGTCATGCTCAGAACGAAGACAAGAGTGAGCGGAAAGTCTCTCGTGAAAATAATTATCTATCAGCTACGATACCAACTACCCTACGAACAGCAAACATTACCATTGATATGAATCGTAAGTTTATAGATAAATATTTTGATACAAAAACACTGTGCTATGAAAATAACGTTAAAGCTCACTTTGGTGTTGCATCGTTAGCATAACACGAGAGATCAGAGGGCCGCGGGCGTTTGCGTAACTAGAGCTTTGGTAGCTGAGTAAATTCGATCTCAGCATCTGAATTGCTACTAGATTGTGACAAAAGCTTACTTGATTAGCACCTCGGACATACTTTGTCGTAATCCTACAAGATACTTAGAAGTTAGAACAAAACGGTAATTATATTAACCTCAAAAAAATGTTTAACTATTTGCCTTCTTAATGATGGACGAAGTGGAAGGCGAAATAAAGCCGGCATATTGAAAGCTTCTGGGTAAGAGTAACTTGTTGCACAGAGGAGGTAGCGAAATTTTCAGGAAGGCTGATCTTGCAACGTCCGCTTTTTTGTAGTTCCACCACTGGAAATACGGATCAATCGGATTCGCCAGCCTCTCTCAACAAAAAGGCGTACCGAAGCAACTTGCACATCGGTGGGGGGAAGGCCACATCCGCAATTGACCTGGTGGATTAACAACAAGAAGCTCAAGGTGTTGAGAGAGAGCGGCGTTTTTGGTTAGTAAATTACAATTATCACATACCCTAACTTGGATAATAGCTAACTGGAATCCATTCCTTACCATCTATATACACATTTATCTAGGCTTGACTTTATTTCACACTATTACCCTTCTAACTGTTACGCTATAGCGTTTATTCGAAAATATTAACTACAATTAATACATTGAAGCATCTTAACTGAAACCGCAGCCTAAACTATAATAGATTTGAGCCATTTTGGAAGCCTCCGTTCAGTCGAGCTAAGCAAAATTTGTTCGCAGGGAACAACTTTACAACAAACACGGTATCGTTTCTACCAACCGTGGACGATGACAGAAAATATCTATCATGTCGCGCAGAAGGTAACCCGCTATTACCGGAAACTCCGTTTGAGGATAGTTTCCTCTTAAACGTTCAATGTGAGTACTTTTTATCGTATCACACGGTAAAATACACTCTTATTCTCTGCTCGAAGACAGTTAAACGCTATGTGCATTTAAAAATTAGCACATAAATCATTTATTCAGGGTTAAATTGGTATTGTACGCGTGTGTTTAAATCGATAAAGCCTATGTTTTTTATAGGCCGTATTTTGTTTATTGAAAGAGATGACTTTCCCGCACTGCTGGGCTTGCCTTGTTTTATATTATTGTTGTTATAACATTGTTGTTATAGTTATATGTACGGCTATCGTGCGAGATCACTAAAAATAACGATTAGGGGTGCCCCCTTTTCCCATAATAATTTTTCCCCCTATGCACATAACGCGAAAGAAACGATATCCATTCGTAAGCGGTTATCACAAGGCTTATTATAGTTGCTACTATTGTGGATTCCTGCTGTGCAAACAACCATTCCGATAGCCATTTTTAAAGAGCTTTCTCACAATCTGATTGGAACAATAGTAGAGGGCACAATCGCGTTGACTCCGGCAACAGGTCCGCAAAAGGGCCCTGTTTACATGATGAATCCATTTGTAGAGCTACATACTAAGCCTACTGGCTGAAATAATATGACGGCATATCGCGTCACAAAACCATCCGGCTTACTTCTGAATATATATTATTGTAAAGTTTTTTTTCAAGTTGTTAATAGCTACGAGAAAAAAAAAGATACGAAAAGCAATTAAAAAGCGTATTAAAGCGTGGCTGTACGAACCGCTTTTCAGTTGAAAGCACATGCCGACAATGACCCGGGTTGTATACAGCTGTTGACAGTCAATTGTAACCTTTATAACATATAAACAAATGATTTACGCAGTGATTTGAGTTAAGTACATCGCAGTTGTATATGAGACGCGGTTTTGCCTACGTTGTTCGTTACAGATCCGCCCCAGTTGAATCTAGTTCTAGGTAAACACATGCTGAATGCAACTTCAGTGCGTGAGGGAACTGACGTTTATTTTGACTGCCAAGTTCGGGCTAATCCTGCTGTTACCGAGGTGTTTTGGAAATTTAAGGGGCTTGTCCTAGCCGCCCACGCCCGTCAAGGTAGGCAGAATAAGAGCTGTGTATTACAAACATAGCCATCTAAACGTGACTAGTGCTCGACCCTAGCATGCACACTTTGATCTTCGATGGATTTAGTAGTTTGCGCAAATCGCACTAAGAAACAGTGGACTCGTTCATAATTATGGTCGCAAAAAGGCGTAATCTGCGTAAATCTATCTTCAGGAATCATTATGACGAATCAGTCTCTAGTCCTCCAACAAATCCATCGCGAAAGCGCAGGCCAATACCAGTGCGTAGCCGCGAATTCTGAAGGCGAAATCGAAAGCAACGAGCTAGAGCTGCGTGTACATTTCGCGCCCGTATGTCGTTCACGGCAAAACCTCGTTTATGGTGTCGCCGTTGATGAAGACGCTGACATACCTTGCAATGTAAGCCAGGTTTATCTAAATGAATAACTGTTGTGTCCTCTCCGTTAAATATTCAAGAATTAGCTTAGCTGCCTTTAGAAAGACCGATAGAGCTAAATTTTCCTTTTAAACGTTTTCCTATTTCTAGTTAGTACTTAGAGTGCATAGTTGTAAGGGTTCATCACATTCTTGAGTCAATAAGTTGATCTAATCCTTTCGTCTATTTGGACTATTTTCGTCATTTTCAAAGGTTGACGCGGACCCCCCACCGACTAAATACACCTGGACACTGAACACCACAAATGTTGCGGACTTTGATGAAAAAGCATTTAGCTTTAATCATACGCGATCGATTGTTACCTATCGGCCAAGATTCGCAAAATCATTTGGTACATTGTTTTGTTGGGCGACTAATGAGGTCGGCAGTCAAGTTCAACCCTGTGCCTACCGCCTGATACCAGCTAGTAAGGTCTTCCAGTTGCACATTCATACTAAGTAGAGAATGGAAGAAGCTATTTCTGGACTTGATATTAAGTTATTGTTTAATTATAAACAGCCAACGAAAGAGTAAGCTATATAAAGAAATCGTTATTCTTACTGTTTTCTCTTCCAATAAGAAGTACAAACAATATATCGTACTTCAATTGGATGATTTGAAAATGTTGACGACCACACATTAATGGCTAACGAAGCCGTACTTCAATATATAAGCAGAGCGTTCCGTTCTTGACGATTTCCCATAGGCCCCCCGAGTTCAGTGGAGCATTGCATGGCAAGAAACCAGACGGACGACATCGTACTGATAAAGTGCAAACCTGGTGATGCGGGCGGACTGCGGCAGACGTTTCACCTGGAAATCTTCAATGTCGCGGTTGAACATCTCGAGTTGAACTTAACACGAACGGACACGCCAGTGTTCCAGGTACCGAACCTCATTCCGAGCACCAAGTATGTCTTCGTACTCTACGCTTCCAATGCCAAAGGGCGTTCTAGTCCGTAAGTTCAAATTCTATTCTTGCTGGCAATTCTGCATTATTTCGACTAGTTATACGATGCGTGTTTTCGGGTTCGTGCAAACCGTAAGTTATTATTGCAGGATTAGATTGACTGTGACTACGCCAGCCTCGTCTAAAAAGCACTCGTCAGAAGGTACCGGGCTGTTCTCGAGTTTGCTGAAACTCGAACTCGTTCTGTTATTGGCTGTCTTAGCAATTGTCGTTTTATTGATTCTCAGCGTTACGGTTATACTGCAGCGGCGGAGAACGATTAAAGATCACCATCAAGGCATGCGTACGTACTCACAAAGAACCACATAACGGATTTATGCCAAATAAGAAAGAAATATCCTCATTACTTGAAGCCGATTAGTACACAAATTGTCAAAGAATATTTGGCAACCTTATCATGAGAGTTTGCTAACGACCTAGCTATGTGACGGGACGTTCAAATAAGATGGAAAGCTTTAAGTTCATCTATTTCATCTTAATATTATACGCTAAGGTCTGAATAGTATTTTTTCCAGGCTGCGAAATACTGCGAAGACTCATACGTGGGATAATAGTATTTAAATGCTATCGATGAGGCATAATAGTTGTTATCCATTAGAACCGATAAGGGCGGAACAGAAATTATACTCTGTATGAAAATGATTTAAAATATTCCAGTTTTACAACTGTGCAGTTATTACTTGTTTCGGTCTTCTGCCTAAGTTTACTTCCCAGACTTTGCGGTGTTGTTGAGTTATAGCTAATGTCATAGAGTCGTTTCCTATCCCGTTGCAGATAACCACCCATCTTCGGCAAATTTGAACGATAAGTAAGCATTTATTCCTTACCACTTTGGCCCATGGTAAGTAACGACGCGTATAAACATAGCTACCATATCGCCACTAGTTATGGCATATGGTCTGACAGTTGAAATTGTATTATCGCATTGATCCATGCATTTGCATACGGTTATCGCTATTGTTTTGCTATGTTAATATTACTAATAACAACCTTACTGTATGTGACAGACCGTACAGGCAATACCTGGACCAATGTCGTTGTCCCTGATCAGCATTTGCTTCCCCTTGGAAACAGTCAAAGCCGCTTCTCTAACAAAGGCCCATATCCCTGTCAGATCTCTACGTGGCTGGCCCACACAATACGCGCATTTACCTAGCACAATTTCTCCTGTTGCTCTCTATCCCGCGTGCACCACTCTCATTGAGTGGCCACCGTTTTTGGATGTGGGTCACCATCATGCTGCCCATACAGGCTGTCAACGGACACCATAATCTATTTCTATCTGTGCCTGCCAGCGATGTTTACTCGTACAAGGTAGCCTAGTTCTCTAGACTCCAGCGTCGCCATTTCCCTCAGTCCCCACCCGCCCACACTAGACCTTCGACGAACGAAGGAGAGAGCGGCCTTAGCGGACGCAACTTCCCCGTATTACAGTCTGTATTTGACAACACGTTGGTCTGCACCTCTGTACCTTTCATCTAGTTAAACGCAATGGTTTGCGTCAAACTCCCTTTGACCCGGTCTTTTTCTAATATGTTTCTCTCTCCAGCTCTCTGTGTCTGTCTCGATGCCTTATTTTACTACTACTGCTCTCCTTTTTATTTTGTCCTTTTGTGCACCCTCCCATCTATGATGTTGCTATTACCGTCATTGCAGAAATAGCGGGTCCTGTCGTAGCCTAAAGGCCCCAGTGGCTGATGATCTTCAGCTGACTCAGATGAAGGGCAATCACAACAACAGCAGGGACCCGCCGCAACAGCCGTGCAAACAGCACCTGCTTAGCAGCAAAAGCGGCAGTATCGTGTCGATGACGCTTCCGGACAATAGCAAAGGTAACACAATACAAATGTAGTCAAATGGGCTGTATTACTTAAGATGGTAAAGAAGAAGAGGACAAAAAGGACGCAACATTGAGGCCAAGCAATAAGGACACTGTCTTCGATCCGCGCTACGTGTCTTTGATTTTGATTAGAAATTTCACGTCTACGCCAGCTGTACGCTTTCTATGAATGACACTACGACACTGATATATTTCCAGTCCGACAGATGATCATTGAAGCAGCTGACAACATTTTCATGCTTGGCTGATTTTTGCAGAGCGACATAGAATTGATAATGGAACTTTCAAAGCGGTGCTGGTTCAGCCTCATTTGCTAAATGGCGATCCCTCAGTGAGCTGTCATAGGGGTCTCGTGCTACGTACGCCAACGTTGCAGAACCCGAGACATCCACTCGATCAGTTTGAAAAGGTAACACTGTGCCTGCATAGGTTGAATAGACCTAATTTTAGCTGTTATTTTCGTTCTTTGTTGGTCAGCTAAGAATAACGGACGACTGGCTTTCCTTTTAAAATTTTCCATGTTACCCCACCGTCCAATTGATCGAGCCGAGGCTTGTATAAAGTATCAGTCCAGCCATTCCTATGGTGGAATAGTATGTTGAAAGATATTCACGTGAACATATGCCACATAATCAACGTCTCTCAAAACAGTACATGTAGAAATTCTAGTTGCCTTATTCAATATCGATACATTTCCGACTTAAACTTTACTTCTGCAGACCTCTTTTCTAACGTCTCTCAAAACAGTACAAGCAGAAGTTCGAGTTACCTTATTCAACATCGGTACGTTTCCAACTTAAACTTTACTGCTACAGACCTCTTTTCTAACGCGTCGCATCTCCCTTGAAAAACGTATCCCGAATTCAATAGCGATTGGGTAGTAATTCAAATGTAAATCCGATGCAAGCAGCGAGCTCCAGAATCCATAGCATTGTTCGAGCTGCTATGTAAAGTACAAGAAACAAGCATGTTCTTTTATAAAGGGCCGGGTTATAAATTCATAGACGATATTTATGTATACCGCGTATATGTACATATATATAATATATGCCCGGCCAATAATACCGACCGAGTTACTTTGATTCATCATCTCAAGGTGGACTTCTCGTTAAGCTGTGAACGAAAGCTGTTATCACCCCTAACGAGGCAGAAACAGAGCGAATCTTGGGCAAGCAGCAGAAATTGCTCCCATCGAAGCTCTCGAGACTGCAGCTGTATACGAGATACGTACCTAGGCCGACCAAGCAGTAGGCAAGGTCTAGCCCCGCTTGTCCGGCTCGACTCCGATGAGGGTGGAAAGGGTAGAGAAGACGACGATACGGGCCCGGAGGAGACGCGGACGCCTTTACTTAAGAGTGTTAGCAGCACGTAAAACTGTGACAGCACGAGGAATAACTAGCTCGCCACGAAGCCTTGTCGCCTGCCTAGCTCGACATCACGTTTAATAGTAGCATAGACCGGTTATCTACGAAGGATAAAGTAATGCCATCTGCTTTTCAAAGCTTCGATAAGAAAAAATCTATATTTCTGATCACCTTATCAGTTTGATTTCAAAACGTTAAGATCAAAAAAAAACAAAATCCGACGTTTGAAAGCCAGGCAATAGAACCTGAATGCAGCCTGCAGGGACAATTTCTAGAACATTAATGCTGTTTAGATCTATATAAGCTTTCAGCCATCGATGAGAACTATCTATTGCAACTAAATAGAGGCAGAGGAAAAGCCCAGAGCATTTGTAAGTGACCTAAAATTGTGCATATGTCCGAATATCGCAGTCATCAAGGTCGGACACGCTCCCGAGCTTTTGTAGATAGTAGCTCTCAAATATTACGCGACGGAATTCTAGTCACGAACGGTTCGCTAACATAACGATGCTAACACACGGTTCTTTTTTTGTGCATAACTACATTAAACTAATAGTACTTTCCTCTTATTGCATTGCCGCTTGCCTGTCGTATCTCACTTATAGTCATTCGAACAGTTCCTTAACCCAAATGCTATAAGCATGTACCCATTCTTGGCTTCTAAGAGCTAAATACTGGACTCGATGATCCCGTTTCCATGATTTTCAACAAGCAAATGTAACGTTTTTTGTATATAGTACATACTATGCACACGGTATTGCAATACATAAGAGTTGTCGGCAGTTTCCACTGTACAGGTGGGTGTTCGAGTGCTAAACCTGAAGGTCCACTTGAAGGTGTGTCAACTTTCCACCTACGCAGAGACATGTAATCGTTGGCCATATTATACCACTATATTTATAGTATTATAGTAGTTCATATATATATATATATATATATATATATAGGAATTACTATAGTACTGATCTGATAAAGCAGAACTGTTTGTGTCATGGGTGGAACATGCGTTTTGTATGCGATATATTTAAAAGATTACTATACCAGAATGCTTTTCCCTCTCATGGAAGCTGGGTGAATAGCAAAGCGAATTACGTACTATTTCCGTTTCATACAGCTTTCACATTCAGCGGTATGCGCCTTTAGAAAAATAATTTTGTTTCGTCTGAAAAACCTATAACGTTTCGAAATTTAGACATTTTATTAACTAGTAGAGGACATCTACGCGGTTTAAATCAGCTTCAAACAATTGTTAAGGAAATTTTGTAAATGCTGCTTAGAATTGGGCAATGAAATGGCCTATAGTTACGTCATGTGATTATTATTAAAAAAAAAAAAAAAAATATTTAATTTTGGCACACATTTTAAAGCAGCGACCTAGTAGTGCCTAAGATTACACTGAACTGTATTTTGTTCGCCATCTTAAAGGCGACCAACGGGTTTATTTGCTAAATTTCTGAATTACTTACGAATGCTCTATAGCAACCGTTGATAAAAGGTGTCAGTATCTCGAGCGGCAGCTTCTCGTCGCCACCTTTGCCGTTCTCCTTTCAATGGCGCGAAGTAACAATACCCTTCGTTTTTCGGTAATAACCTCTTCAGAGGAGATGGTTCCACCGCTTGCCGCCTTGCTCTACCATTTCCGTTTTTCTCGTTCGATCACCTTGGTCCTCGTTACAAATCTGGCTTGCCCTTCTCTCCAATTCACGTCCCTGTCCCCCCTTGCCGTCGTCCGAAAGCGACATCCCGAGGACTTCATGCTCTGTTCTTTTCAGTCCTCCTGCAAATCGACCTCCTTGCTTTGCCTCTTTCCCGTCTCGTAAAAATTATGACATACCAACGTAACGCTCGCCGAAATGCCGGTAGGAGCGAGGAAAAGGGACTGAAAGTCGTCCAGCCGATCTTCTTCCCAAAAGCTTCGTCTGCCTATTATCTTATGATCAGCGGCATGCGGGATGAGGTTTTATCTGTTCCTAGCAGGCACTTTCTCTGTCCGATATTCTTCTCTGTCGATGTCGCAATTGCAACGCCAGAAACACCACTGCGGCGGTGCAACGACACCGGTGGCGGCATCGTTGTCAAGGGCTTGTCGAGGGCACTCTCGAATACACGCGTATCAAGGCCTTCTGGCCATCCATCGCCTGACAAAAAGGAACAGCGCGCTGGTGATCCTCGCCTGGAGAAAGAAACGCGGCAGGGATCAATGTCTCCCTTTTTCTACGGCCTGAGAGCAGAGTGTATAGACGGACTCTTTAGAGGAAGTTGGTTTTTCTGCTTGGGTAAGGCTATGACTGGTTTGTAGGGAGGCGTTCAAGACGAAGAAAAAAAAAGATATACATTTTTACTTAAGCTACGGGGGTTGCTGAAATGTAAAAAAGGTGAGAGAGGTCGAAGTTACATGAAGCTGGGAACTAGGGTATAAGGGTTTCCATTTGAGAAAGCAATGTCGACCAGGCATCGGTTTTGGCGAACCATCGCCCGCACAACGCACTCCCGATTCTCCTGCGTTACTTCATACTACGCCAATGTTTGCCAAGGTGGGCCTTAACACGCAATTTTCGCAAGAAACGCGCCCTCCTTGCAGCTAGGAGTTTGGAGGAGCCACATTCCGCCGAGCTATTTCGACAGGCAGGAGGGCCAAATCATAGACATAAAAAAAGACACAAGCTCTATTGCGAACAAGAGTGAACACGATGCTCTACGTTAAAAGCACAAACGGACTATACATTAATATAAAGAATTCTCGTACACAGAAGGATAGCTAGTAATAGATAGAGAAATGTAGATGATGATCACGTGGAGCTTTCTCCAAGTATAACGTACTTAACCAGATGTTTCATAAATTCATTAGCCAAGCAAACTAGTTAAGAGCCACTAAAATATAAAGATATTCAAGCGAAAAAGTTACTAGCATGCATACATGATAAATCAGCAACTTTAAATCCTCGCGGGGTGCTATAGGTATTCCGTTCCAATCCTCTGCTGTTTTGGTATTTTTTGTAAGCTTTATGTAAACGGCCTGAATATATATATATACATGGTGGATAGTTCTCCTCATGCTGTTCTCATGGCCTCTAACATTTCAGGGAGGTGTCATGCCCACGATAGGATCATTTTTGTTTAGAAATGTGGCGCCGTCTTCACAAAAAAAATTTGCGAACAACTTGGCCCTTTTTTTTTTTTTTTTAATAATCACAAGTTAAATTATGACATCATAATGACTCGAGCAACCCTGGTCTACATGAGTAATTATGATGCCCACATGTTGCAACCAGTACATTTCTTTATTCACTACTTTTTTCGTCTGGGATTGTGTTAAAATTAGATTTTACGTAAAGTAGTCGATAAATCCCGTTAAATTAAAATTAACCCCTTGTTGTCTAGTATGCCGTTCTCCCATGAAAGAGGAAGCTACTGCCCTTGTAAAAATATGCACTAAATGTTAGAAACGAGCTTCTAATACGGTACACTGTACTAGCTGATACTACATACTAAATCTTCTGAATAATATGTGTTTCTCCGCCAATAAAAAAGCTTAACAAGTAATGTTAACCTTAATTTGGTTTACGATCTGCTTAGATATGGAAGCAGTCGTTTGAGTCTGCTACAACATTGCGTCCAGATGAGGTTGCCGGCACGGGACGTGCAAGGAACCTGCCTTAATAGACTGCTAGGAAGGCGTCTTCGTTTTGTAATAGAAACAATATATTATAGCGGGCAGTTTGTATTGAGTGTACACCCGCAGCTAAGAAGAAGTATAGAAAGCTCTAAACCATTTGCCCAGCATGCTTCAACTGGGTTTTTTGTGTTTGGGTTATACATTGAACTTATTAAAGTTTACATTAGCGGGACACCTTTTAACTCGGCTCCTTCTCTACGCAAGAGTCATTAAGGTTAACTAATAAAGTAAAAATAGGAAGTGCCATGATTGAGCAAAGGTAACAGACATAAAAAACAAAGTGTTTTAAAGAAAGAATTTGCCCAATTCAGAATTTAATTGTTCAGATGAGTTCGGACTTTAACAAAGATAATACGTATATATATTTCATCGACATTAATGTATATATTAGACAATCTCTACAAAAACGGATTAAGCACCTTTTACAGAATTTATGTGCAACATGTGTAAAAGATAATCAAACCAACATTGCTGCCATTAAAAGACCTTGCCCTTTTTTCAATTACGTCTTTAAATTAGCGTTATATTTACGTTATGGACGTTAAATCGTTACGTGACTCACATGTTGAAAATCTGCTTCAAAACTCACTGCAAATAGAGCTGATTTCTTTCACGGAATTTATTTTTTCCCCATACCATTTCATAATAATGATAATTATAATCACTCTATGAAAATAAAGTGCTTAAAAAGAACTCGAAGACAGCAAAAATTGTGTACGCATATAACTGATATTGCATAAGGAAAACAGAAAACAGCGACAGCAAATAATTCAGTCTAGCTTTGATTCAACAAATAATAATACGATAGATAATTTACGCACATGTTCATCTTAACGTGGTATCTCTTCGTATATACTTTTTCAATAAAACACCATATGACAGGTTTAACTAATGAGTAGATGCTTAGCTGAATATGCCTATTTATTGCGATATATATATACTGTTAAAAACAAGGCTAAAGTGGATTGAGTTTTACCCTGTAAACCTAAAAACGAAGTATTTTTCAGGTCAACTATCATTAACACTGAATTTAAGTGTGCAATTTGATAATCTTTAGGATATATGCATATAGCTCTGTACGTAAGTATGAAGCAATGCTTAAAGACCGGTATCAGAAGTAGGACTTTAAGGATTTCTTGAATCGTATCAGTTCCTTAGGCTAATAAAGGTCAATGTATGATTGTCTAAAACATCTCGCTACATCGCTTTACAGGCATTGTGTTTTTGATCAAAAGGTAAAACAAGATGGATTCTGCCTTGAAAGATATTTCAATGTACGATAATGCAATATAATGCAGTTTGGATGTCGGCACCACCAAACGTAACCTTTACGAGGGAAATCATTTTCAGGGGAGTAAGTAACCTATGTCCCTTTTTTACAGAACTAAGGACCTTGTCGAACTGCTATGCAACGCTTCTATTTTATGTTGTCCAGTGCATGCTGGAGAAGTAGTTGAGAGGGCGGACTTTGACTCACTTCAAGGCCAAGTGATCTCACGATACGGCTTTTATCTGCATAAGCTAAATAAGCAAGGTGAAGCTTTGAACGCATCGTTAATTGTAAGTTCTCTAATGGTTCTTTAATAAAATCTACAATTTTTTGATTATCCATCCAGGAGAGTTAAGCACAGATGACAGTTTAAGCCGATGGCGCGTAAAACTCAAAAGAAAAAAGAAAATTTAATACAAAATACAATCAAACGATCGCGGTGAGATTTTTATATAATCGACACAACTATCTGTTCACATAACACAAGTCTCAATTGTAACATTAACTGTTACATACAGTTTTTATACAAGTCGTGGGTCGCTTATAAACAAAGGAATATCTCTTGTGGCGCACTGAGCTTCTACATTACGCTTCTACATTAACGGCACAAGCAGGAATAGATGAGCAAAAAATAAAATTTTACTCTAAAATACTTCGCTCTTTGTTAAACATAGGATTATGTACATCTGTTCTGCTGAAAAAGTGAACGTGCCCACATAGTTGACATGAATTGTAGCATGGTATTATATATATTCGGTGCTTACTCTAAGTAAGTTGAATCATTGTAGGCTAGCCTCACGGGTTCGCCTTTACTGCTAATGTACGTTACACCTAACAGGAAAGAGCGATTTTGTTAACTTTGTACCTTGGCTGCGTGCTAATTACTGTTAAGAAGTTCCCTGATAAGGGGTGCCTGAGAATAGCATAGGTTGGTTTGATATGTGTTCCTTATCAGAATTTAATAAGATTCGTAAGCACAGAGTTTCAGCACGTATTTCACGCCCCACGCTGAGTGTCAACGCCCCAACAGTTGACTCAAGAAAGCGATCGCTGATTTTTTTAGCCAGAGATTTTGTCTATCCATGAATATTTGATTGGCATATATAATTTGACAAATAGATACTTGACTGGAATAAAAGTTAATGTGATCATGGGCCGACCAAAAGCTTTATGAATAATGTTTAAGGCCCGCTGTCAAATGTCCTAAATGCTGTTCGCGGATCGTCACATTTCTGCTACCGGTCGTGTTTTCTACTATAGTTTGTGACTTTTACGATAAAAACTACGATGGAGAAAATTGCTATCTATTGTATTGTGTCACTTATTACTAGTTGCAAACGCCGATAATTAAATCATTTATTGTTTTTATTAATATTTTGTACTTTTGTTCTCTATCGAAGGCGCGTCCGAACAGCTATTCTGGTTCATAACGCCTGCTCATCTAAAACAGAATTTTAGCAACGTTATTAAATTATTATCGAAAATAACCGAATAATTGGTAAAATAAAAACATTGTCAGCGTTTTTATAATCTTCTCTCCATTATAAATTTGGTCTGAAAAGTATAGTTCTATATATATATGATTTTGTTGTGCCTAGAAAGCCGTAGTGCACAACAGGTTTCACTGGTTATAATGTCGATTGCGACGTTGCCATTCTCGCCCAGCCTCTAAATCGGCTTTATTTAAAAGCAGCGGTACATAGACGTTTACTTCCTTTCTAAATTTTGATGACGGTCTAGTAGAAAATTCGTTCAGTGGCAAGCGATGGGTATCTTACTCGTTATATATTCATTGAGTATGCAAAGATAATATGTAATACCCATGACTTTGCGACTTCGAAGTAATCTTGAATGCGTTTTTACTCGTCACCAGCCCATCGAAAAGTCAGTCATGTTTCCATTGATTTCACTACTGCGTGCTAATAAGCCCAGAGAAATGCTCCGTTCTACTTCACTCTACACAAAATATGGTTATGATCCAGATTTACATCTTATCGCCCCGAATGCGTCATACATCTCTATACAAACGCCGTAAAGTGTTTGTTTAGTGTAGCAGTAGAGCACGCCGTTATTAAATAACCGGCAAAAATATATTCACAATTTGCCAGTCAGTTTTGACGCCTTTTCGAGAAAAACTAAACGAATAAGGGTATAGTCTTCGAAAACTCAGGCTGCAACTAATTACGTTTCAAGCGATCATTTTGATAACAGTATCACACTTCTCTTTCTTCGTTCCGCCATTAAAATAACATATGTTTATTTTTCTTTCAAATCATCGTTTGTTTGGGTAGTTTATAGGTAGAGAGGGTGTGTACTTAAACCGATTCACTTATTATATATCATGTGACTCGTACCTCAGACTTCAGCCATTTCTCCAGTCTTACATAGGATAAATACGAACACTAATACTACCTAGATGTACTAGGGATATCCCAAATAATGAACGTTGACTATAGCAGGTAACCTAATGCCGATCTAATATTTTTTTTCAAGTACCTTTATTAACTGTTCGTTTATTATCTTTATTAACTATATAACTATTCGTCTATATATGCGTGACTACATACACTGAAACGGATTCAAAAATATGTGTTGTTATAATCAATGTATTTCCAGTTCCAGCCAGCTGAATGTATATGATATATTAAAGCGGCTGATTAATCAACATTATTGAAAACTTTTTAATTAATCACATTCCCGATACCTTCCCGGGTATGTTTTTGGGTTAGCAGCGGCACGCGACTCTCGTAGTCCGCATTGTGGATAAGTGTATAGTGCAATTCGCTTCTTGACGCTCCATGTAAGCCCAAAGCAAGGCAACAACCTTAGGGATGTTTATGGGAGCAGCGTAGAAGGACGGGCTTCGACGCCCAAAGCGACTCGCGCGTAAACGTCCTAAAGATCCTTTTCCGCTGGAGAAGAAATAGACGTAAGCCGCCTTTCAAAACTCCAAGCCGGACAAACCGAGCGGTTTCATTAACAACGACTTTTTGAAGGTTTATCGAAAAATACGCTTTTGAAACCGTGGAGCAATTCGAACAACGGCTGCGTCTGGAACCTCACATATCGGAGCCATCGCGCGAGCGGATTGGCCGCGTGCCGGATGGATATTGGGACAAAAGCTGCAATTCGTCTGATCAAGCTAAATTAAGTACGGGCCAAATAACACACGTGAAGTTCGTGTCAACTGCCGAACTACGCCGCAATATTTTAGATACGAAAGGTTACCGAAGCATCCTGAACTCAATTAAGACAGCATTGCTTTTATACGATGGTTTATTGAAATGGCTTTCTTCTCATGATAACAGGTAGCTGCCTAATCGTCACTGTTATTACTGGCATCGTGTAACACCAGCGCAAAGGTTGTAGCCGGTCTGTCGATCTGACAGATGCACAAATAACATCAACGGCAGCAATTGTCTACTCTTTGCTAGACTGCAGTGAAAAAAAGGACCTCGGATAAGTACGCCTCTGCGTTTACATGTCTATTGAAATAGCTATTTTATTTATGGTTACCTATCTTAGCTATCGCTGAACTTAACTGATGCTTGACGTTACTTAAGTTCACGCATAGTGGAATAGACAATAACAGTTATTGAGTTTCTGGGCATGTTCGCCCAGAGAATAAAATCGTGTAGCCGTATGTTTGTATCATGCGCGCGAGGTCGGCGTGCCTAAATCAACTATTTCATCGAATTCGATATCGAAACGAATGGCGTTGACTATTGATAAGATTTTCTTTCCCTCTGAAAGTGAAGAGGTCTGGTAGAAGTGCGGATTCACAGCTATGGAAAACTGAACATCATTACGTAGCACTGCCAAAATGTCTAGTAGACCACAAACAGGCAGGGGGCGCTGCACATAGATAAGTAAACACTTTCGTACGCAAATCAAAAACTGGTTCCACTTCTATCGAGTGTTCAGAAGAAGACCCACGAGGGCAATTTTGCGTCAACAAAAATCATACGAAACATGTGTAAACATGTATGTCATAAAAAAAAAAGGATCGTTTTTATATGAACCGGCTCATTCGCATCAGGCTGCTGCCTTATTGTCTGGACTCACTATCCATATTTAGCTACACGCTAAAACCATTGGACCATTGTCATTTCCATAGTAGTAGGTGTTAGCTAAGTAAAGTAATCGTATCTGCTCGTCTATAGTTCCAATACGTTACACATATAAACTTCCACTGTGTGTGTGTGTGAGTGTGTGAAATGTATTTCTTTTTCATAAATCGTATGACCAACAATACACAACTTAACCGATAAACTAGCTTTGAAATATACCAGGTCTAAATCGAATGCAAATACCAACGATGAGGAATATTTGATATGACCATCTAAAGAGAATATTTTGCGGCTTGTCGTTTTTACTACATTTACAAACATGAAATTTAGCCCACCTATAATACTACTTCGTCTTTAGAATGAAACCATTATATATAGAAGCCTACGAGTAATGCGCTGCTAAACACAGAAACGATCGCAATGCTTCTCCTTTCATGTTCAAGTCAAAAAAAGCTTCGAATACTAACGTCTATTTTTTTTCCGACAATTGCGCGTTTGACCTTTTTTAATATTAAAACGATTTGAATCTGAAACTTTCACAAGAATTCTATGGAATAGATCAATATATTTACTTTATTCTAACGATAATTTTCAAAGTTCAATATTGATTGTCTAATATCTTTTAGGCGTATACATCGAAGGATTCTAACTGCTTGGATATTTATTTGTAGGATATACGTAGACTATGGTTAGTCCCTCCACCCGCATGTGTCCTTATCTATTCGCAAGTTATGCTTTTTCAGCCATTCATTTAAGCATGAGTTAAATTCGTGTTGACAACTTAATCGGCTCAGAATATACTAAAAAGACTTTAAATTTCCCAAGTTAATTCGTTAAGTGAAAACAAAAAAAGCAGTCGTATTGCTAATACATATATATATGTATATATATATACAGATAGGCTATTTCAAAGGCGTCACTACAAGTGTTACATCTACGGTATAACTTGATTGAGCCCTTAATAGTAAAAATTAGCAAAATAAAATATTTATTTGAAAAAACGTTAAATTATGACTTCGAAAAGGTCGTTTACAGATGAGCGGTGATTAGTAGCGTATATTTTTCTAATGACAGCAAGTTCCCTGATAATAACATCATAATCATGTGCAGTTATCGCCTCTCTAGAAAGGCCGAAATATGATAGCTTGCGAACTAGACCGACCTTATATATTCTATATATACGAGGCACCCATTGAGCATGCAAATTCATTTGAAATCTTAGTATGACCAATATATGAGAAACCGATAAGCTGAATTGATGTGCTAAGGATGCTGCCACGGCCATTCTCAAATAGAAGTTTTAGTTAATATGAATAAAAAAAAAAAGCGGCGCATTGGTAATATAAAAAGCATGTAATGATCTACGTACGTCAAGCATAAATAAATAATCTTTAAATTGAATTTATTAACTGAACCCTTGCATTATTAGTACTATTAACTATCAATTGCACTATTAGGGATCCTGGCCGAAGTGTTTACCTCGCCCATACGTTCAAGAGCTCGCTTATGGCTCTGGTACAGGCCAATTTATCAGCTGCGTCTGCAAACAATAGTCCATCTCATGTGTACGCAATTTTTTTTTTTAGTAACAAGTTCACAGCCGTTTGGACGGCCCTTATCGAGTAACAATAACTGTAGCACATAATGGTATTGAATGCGCGAACCATTATATATAAGACCTATTCTCGATCGATGACGATGAAGAGATGGGGGCTTGAGAGTGATCACTTGTGTAAAATGTCGCTACAATGGGTAGTTGTGAAGTGCAATGCCTGTGAATCAAAGCTCCTTCGGGTCATATCTAAGTAGCGTCTAGGTACGACTCGATGCCTGCCATTCTATGAAAATTACTCATGCGCTATGGCAGTTGGAACTGTATCCAACATGGTTAGCTACCCATCGATTTTCAACTAGTTTCTTCGAAAAAAAAACTGATTTGTATTTTCACAGAGAAAGAAATCACATCTGAGAATGTTAAAAAATTAATTAAATGTAAAAAAAGTACACGAAGCTGCTGCTGGACCCCTAAGCTGTTAACATATGCTTAATTTTCTATTAATACGCTTTTTCGCACAACCAATAGGATGTGTACATATTAGTAGTGACTTCAAAATATATAACTGCAAGGCCAAAAAGTTTGATTAACTTTTTTTTTATTAGTTCGTTCGTTCGTTCTCTTATCTTCTAGATAGATAGCTACTGTTTGCGCGGATGCCGTTTGTTCCTAAGATGTAGACTGCTTGGCACTGAACATACATATCCGATTCTTCAAAGCCTAAAACAATTATTAGAAAAGTGAATGCAGAGTCATTTCCGTGACGTATTTTCCCAATACATGTTTGATATTCGGCTTTCATACTTGCCACATATAAATCTCTAGAAATGTTCTAACCTAAGCGCCACTTTTTTAAACTTTTATTATACCTTATCGGGTCTCCTTCACCGTTCTCATTTGCGATTTGAAAATTGACCTGACCCATATTAAACATGTGTTTATGAAAAAATTTGCCATCATCACGATCATTATGAACAGAAAGTAATAAAAAGTTCTCACTTTAGTCATGCAGTGCCCTGGTATAGTAACAGCTTGCTTTTATCCTCAAAGTGGTTTTGGATTTTTGTCTGAGATCTCTTTAATAAGTGCTGATAATAATTTAGCTGAAAAAGAAGAGTCGGCATCTCTTCCTTTGGTCACAGTCCGAATAAACCGTTTTCTCATTAACCTGAATTGTTGAAGCACACTTTTATTGATATTAAAAATAAAAAAAAAAACAAATACTGATTCATAGTGTCGATTCTGTGTCAACAATTTTTTTTCGGAAACGTTTGAGCCACTTCGTTGGCTATATTTATTTTGTACGAAACAAAAAAAATGAAAAAGTATTTGAATGAAGTTCCGATTATAATTTAATCGACTAAAGTATATCAAAGGAACATAAAGCATAACTCGAAAACACTTACGTATATACAGTACATGGAACACTGTTTATTTAATTTTACTCCATGAAACAGACAGCGCCTTAATAATGTAATTTTTTATAATTATTTATAATTTAGTAATAAGCCCTAATAATAGCCCTAGCTATAACTATAGCTAAATCAAATAGAGGGATCACACTTGTTAGTATTTCTATGACTAAACTGAGCACGAACTTCTGTCGAACGAATGTCTGAACTTTTAAAGCGAGATCTATTCGACCATATATAATACATTAATTTCTTATAAGTCTCGTTTTTGTGACATAAGTATTGCCTAAAGTGCAGGAATCAAAATAGTGGTGTATTACTATTGAATTTAAGGTCAATATCATAGATCTTTGTAACTTCCGGTACAATTTATTTTGTACCAGTTAAATGCGATATACCTCGACTAAATTGGTATAAGCAAAGGCAAATTGATTCGCTGGCGGAACGGCACTTATAACGATGCGTATGTTCTCATGAAATTTACAATAAAAGGATTATTATATCTGAGCGAACTTTTGACATTGTTAGTGTGGTTATGAATTGTACAATATGATCATACAATAATTTGCATATTTCAGTGCAAACATACATGTCGAAAGTATATTAACAATTATAAAATATTATAAATATATAAAAACTATATTACATTATATACGGCGGAATTATACCTTTAAACATCTAATCTCTAGTAGGGTAAAATTGCATTGTACGTAGTGGGCCAGTAGAGAACAGTACACTAATGGTCGGCACCAGAAAGCCTGTAACAGCCTCGCAGTCAGCCTGAACTCCTTTTGCTAGAAGTTCACCGGTCCGACTAGGCCGAGTATTCGTACTCCTTAACTATACCTGTAGAATTAGTTAATACATTACTCTGTTACAGCTTTTGGCACAACCGCGGCAACTGATATTGAACTTACAATTTCGCACGTCAAATAGGCTGATTTTGGCCATTCTGCCAATATGACTAAACAGTGATTTTCTATTTGTTCGAAGCGGACACTTAGAATTCGCATATGGTTAAGGTAGATTAGGGTAGGAACTAAAAAGAGAAGCAACGCTAACATGTCTAAAAATACAATAATAAGTTCAATACATTATTTTAAAAAAAAAAAAAAGAACAATCCAATAGCTAGCATACATTACATATAGATAGCATTTGGCTAAATACCTACCCCCTTTGCCTCTGTATCTGCCTGTTTTTAGAATGTTTTGTAACTGATCGGTAAGTTTGCGGTGGTAACGAGATAGCGATTTATCGTACCGGGTGTACTATTCCCATCTACTTCAGCAACAGAAAATGAAAATCCCATAAATGAAAGGTACTTACCATCGTGCCAGTAAACGGCCAAGGTAGAAACCAATACTACGGCCCCGTGGTACATTTTATTCAACGAAACCACGAGCAACTATTTCAAAGCTGTGGTCTTGAAGATTGCGCCTTTTGTGAAAGAAAAAATTATACCAGAAAACCATTCTCCTAACGGCTACATCATCATCGCTTCAAATTTACGGTTGATTAGAGTTGATTAATTGAAAAATATTGGTTAAGTTTTATCGTATCGGATTAACTTTTCAGCAGCAATACGTTTCCAAAATAGGCTCTTCGAAACGAGGATCATACAAGCGTTACTTACAATTTGTATTACTATTGATAATGTTGATTATGATCTATGAATATTGATCATAATATTTCTAGTATAATAATTTTTTACATTCCCAATCATATCGTCTGAAGTAAACGTATTAGCGTTAGTAGTAAAATGATGACACGTGTTTGCAAACAGGATGCTAGCAAATAACTAAAAAATCTACTTTTTCAAAGAGCCTACTTTCGATCGCTAAAATTTTACGTGATCATGGAGTATGCACTGTAGAAAGTTTGTTTCGTATTTATTGCAGAATCGCTTTTGTGTCAGAAAGCTAGCAGACTTTATCACTGTTAGCCTAAAGTAATATGTTCATTTGAATAGAGAAAAAATGCACTATGTCCCGCTGTAAACAGAGGTAGTGTCAACTCAGGCGCGATGCGGTGCATTTTGTTGATAAACTATACGCCGCATAACTTCAAAAATGTTGCCATTTACAGGAATATCTAAATCGTTAGAAAATCTGTTGTAGCAGGTGTTTGCTGTCACGGCACCCGGATCAGGTGCCTTATACGAATCGCTGATCCGAATGTCTGTGCAACAAAAACCAAGAATAACTTAATTCTCGATTTCGTTGTTTTTATATATGTTATATGCATAAAAGTTAAACAATGACGTAAAGTATTGCTGCAAACGGTTAGCTTCAGTACGAAACGACGAGTTTGTACGCACGTCAATCTCAGATTCGCAGCGCGTTAAGTGTTCCGCAAAAGCGGGACTGTATCCTATCGGCCATTGCCCCGCAAGTTAAAAGTGTAACAGCGGAAAGAGATACTGCTAATTCTAGTGGTGACACGGACTTCTATGGACCCGATCATCATCACGATTTGCTTGGTCACGTCGTGTACATACAAACCTACTTGGACAATCAGGCCTGTCTTGTTCCAGGCTCATTTTATATATTGAGCCCTGTGTTGAATTCGAAAATATTCCCTTAGTCCCAAATATTGAATTTTCATATCTGTCTAGCTCCCGAATTTGATGGAGATACCTAATAAGTTCGGTCTAAATCGTTGGAAAATGTTCTATGTTTAACAGCCGCTGCTTGTTACTGAAATGCTGGGGGTAACACAAACAAGAGGAAATAGAAGAAAAATAGAGTCTCACCTAAAACAAAGAGGCGGGCTTAGCATCCGTTATTTGCTGAAAAAGGCCGATCCTAGCAGAACCTCGGTGCCTACTAGATACTACTTCGATAACACCATCTAACGAAGAAGAAAAAGGCTATAACTCTAAGACAATATCGGAGAAAAGGTCATCTATATAGCTAGAATTTGTACATACAAACGTTTATTTTGTAAATGCTGAAATCTAGAAATATTTACTTTACATGCTTTCATACGAATGAATATTTGAACTTTTTATACGATAAAACTATTCTCTAGCGTAGCCGATTCAGCAGCATCGTGCTACGGTATTTTTTCTCAGGACGCCAATATTGCGACAAATATATAGATTTTTGCAACTCCTAAGTAAGTCTTTCAATGAGCATAAAGTTAACGAATTTGAGAACGTTATAAGCAATCATCACCGAGTTGATTGTCGATGAGTCGAACTTTCGCTGTTCGGTGCACAGCGTTTTCGTATTTAGCGCCAATTATGGTTTTCCCCATTCATAAACAGTAATTGATTAATCTCACCATTTACATGATTGCGATGAGAAAGTGTTAGGTAAACAACTTTTAACTGCTAAATCGAGCTCTACAAAACGCAAGACAAAATAATTCCAACTGAACACCTTGATCCGCTATCCGTACAAAAATAGCTTGTGTAGACCAACGTCACGTTACTTTTTCTGCCCACTATGTAATTTTCTGCAAACTGTAGAATGGGCTTTAGCTGCGGAACGGGACCTGACATGATTGGACAAACATACATATATATATATATATATATATGAGTCAAGATCTCGGAGGCGGTGTGTTGAAGCTCAAGTGACGCAGGGCCAAAAGCGACACGTTCATAGATTATTGCAAAATTTTTCCAAAATAATTTCAAGCAGCTATATACAGATACCTAAAATAAATAGACCTGGCAAAGATTGAAACAAATCCCGTGACATGAAATAAAAAAGAGTAATACTCACTTTAGGGTCGCTTCAGCATCGAGGAGCACATTAACAAGCTCTACCTGTTTTTCCAAGTACCTTACCTCCACCTAAAAAACCGATTTATCATGCCTGCACGTGCATACTTCCACATATGGGTGGTGCTCTATTTCTGTTCAAAATAGGTCGCAGTAGACGTACCTGCAAACTAGCAGATGTATTCGTTTTGTATAGAGGAAACACGAAGCCTGAACTTGGTGCTCAGTTTCATACAACTACTATTATTATTCTTAGTAGGTTAAACGGAGATGCTTACCACAACCATGAGATAGTGTGGATACCCGCTGTTCTTGTGATTGAGTGTAAAGTCATGCAGTTAGTTACTAGATAACACTATAACAATATGTACTTGTGTGGTTCATTTGTCATGTATGTCACGCCTCGTGTTTGGTTTACCTTCCAATTGGCTGAGGACGCTCTGAATGAACGATTTCGCACACTGACACGTTCGTAAACGAGTAGTATTTTCATTTACCCCATGGTAGCAATGCTACAAAAAGCATAAGCACGATGACATCATAGGAACTATAAGCTTTGTTCATTCGATAAAAACGCCATAAACAAACCAATTAACAGTGAACACAGTAATCTTACCTGCTCATTGTGTTTACAATTATGAATTCGAATTTCTCTTAAAAACTACCTCAAGTTTTTATTTCGAAAAACGCAAAACAAGTTCGACATTTATTCGCCGCCCATATACTATGCTCAAGAAGCTGGATACATGTATTATTGAATGTTGTATTTGTAGAAGTCAATAAGAATCCAAGTCTTTTCAGCTATACAGTAACGAAATGCTATAGACTATCGCAAGTGATCCGTACATTTCCCTTTTGCAAAACAAGGCAGAAGCTACAATCTATTACTTGTTAACAAACAGTGACGATATCGACTATCCAAACGTGTTGTTTCAAATGATCGTCTTATGCATAACATTTGGTACTGATCAACTTTATAAAAAAGTTATTAAAGAATATAATACGTTGACGAATTTCCAGTATATGTAGTACAGTTATTGGTGGTATTATGTAGTCTCGAGCACGTATTATCAAAACACAAAAATAATTAAGTTGCTTGCTTAATCATTGGCTAAGTGAGTTAACACACAACAGTCGTCGTCACAATTTCTATCGCCAAAAACCTTAAAAACGAAGCTCGAAAATATAATACGACACTTTGGCTTAAAGTGTACAATGATATATACAAAGCTTAGATCTATTTTTTTTTACTAGATAGGTTAATTTTTATAACTAACCATCGATGATATTTTGTTCTATTAGACCTGTAATGATACTGGCCTGTATAGTCGCAGAAAATTCTCGCGTAGCTAGCCCTCATCTTATGTAGCTCAATGTCAGAACACATCTAAAACGTATTGTCTTTTCAATCTGCCATAAAGAATGTTATATATATATATAAAAGCGATACATTCGTAGAAAGGTAAGTGCGTTATTTTTCCCATTCATGCCATTCAAGAAAGGAAAAATACTTAGCTGTATAAAGGGGTTCTAAAATTTGATAACAATAATGATATAATCAATTCACTATGACTTGTAAATAAGGTTTTTACCTACATTTTTTTTTAAAACTCAGAGACAAAAACAGAGCACTTTTCAATCGTAAATATTATAGAGATTAAGAATCAGTAATTCCTGCGTAAACGGCATATTGCTGAAAAAATGCCCTTTAACCCATGCTAGTAGGTGGCCAATTGACTGTGTCGTATTCTTGCACGGCCATATTGTATCCGTATATTTAAGTGAACAAAAAAATGCTTCCATAGGGTTTAAGTAAAGGATGTTCTAGCAAGAATTAATAACTTAAATTAGCATTGTGTTTGTGAAAAAAAAGCACAAGCGGTGTTGCGTATACGCATGAAAATTCAAAAGCAACTACCCTGTAGGCTTAGTAACTACATACTATCTGTCTCAACCCCGATCTTGGTTAGTATAAGATAAAGAACAAAAGTTCCTGACTTGGCGATTGATTTATGATGATGGCAAGAATTAAACAATATGTTCTTCAGCCTCACATAGTTAAAATTATAGTTCAATATAATACCGCGCGCGTAGTGCCCAGTCATTATTTTTGCGCCCTCTCGTCGACGGCGTCTCTTGAATACTTCTATTCATTTGGTGTGGTATCGACAGACCGTACCGGTTGTGGATTGTGGTTAACAGGCGCTCCGCGAACGCGAGAGAGCCCAGTGGAGGTCGTTTTGTGGTGAATCGAGGGTGGTAGTGCAATTTCTTAGTTTTGGCAGATTCGGGGCCCAATAGGCCAACTAAATTGAGGATGCTTCATCAGGTGTTCAGACAGGGCCTTTTTAGCCTACGGTCGACGTGCGCCGTTCAAATCGGCGCTAGGGCTTTATCCGGTAAGCGACCTATGTATTTCACAATTATATAATTCCACGTTACCCATGCGGAGCCTCTTCGCTCCTATAAAGCGCCCTTTAAATATCGCACCTCCGCCAGACACAGTGAGAACGTCATGTGGCAAGACTCCTCAGTGTCGTGCGCCATTTGGCCCACGTTCGCAGGGTAGGGCTTTAGCATTTTTTTGGTTTAGTAGCCATCGGTCGCGAATTGAACACTGTCTCTCTCTCTCT
>NW_019213810.1:180504-198872 GCF_002532875.2 Varroa jacobsoni | reverse complement strand
ATATATGAACAGTTGGCTAATGGTGGTGCTGTTACTGCCGTAATCGTATCGCTTAGTTCCTTTATTGTTGTTTCTTCTAAACTGCAGACATAGCCGAGAGTTTAGCAGGCGTTCAGGATTCAGGAAAAGTAATAGACCAAACGTAAACACTCACGCAGCGCCATGTCCACTGTCGTCTGTATGCGTCGTAGAAGAGGCGCAGGGGTGCTAAGTTCTTAAATACATCGAGGCGTCGTCTGCTAGACATGTACACATACTATCAATATGTATTTCCAGATATACGTAGTTCAGTCAAAAAAAAATTAGACTTCAATAGAGCTATTTTATCATGTCAGAGGAGCTGCGCAAAGGTGAGTTGTTAAGTGCATCCGAATAGATCCTTGCGATAGATTCGACGTTTATTAGGGATAAATGGGCTATCATATTGGTTTACAAGAGTAAAATATTAAGTAGCTTTATAAAAATTTTTGAAAGTCGTATAGCAGCGGCGAACACTAGAGTGAAGAAGAGCGCCAATAATCTGGTAACAGGCTGGTCAATCTCGGATACACGCCATGCAGATACGGCCCTTAGGTGCCGAGCGTGAAACCCAACACGTGGTGGCTTTCAATTTCCAATTAAAGAAACTTACTTCAGATTTTAAAAACATAACCTTACCATATTTGTTTTGTTCTGGGCTGCTCGACTTTATGAATAGCTTGGAAATGCCAAATCGAAGTAAGCAAGCTACGATTAATTATGGAACGTATAAACAAAGTCATATGTGCACAACCGAAGTAACGTAGACATTTCCTAAAAATAATGGTTGATAAACGAATATTTATTTATCTTATAAATGTTCGTTCGAGTCCATCTATTCGTAAACGATTGTAGTTCCTTATTTTATTTTTCAGAGAAAACTATCCTCTCCTGTATCTTCTATCTTCTACTACGCTCTATCAATGTACGTTTTAATTTAACTTGTTTTATGAGAACCTCCTTTACTGCGATATATTTCTGACGATCCATTTTCACGTTAGGAAAGTATTTAATATTATCCAAAAGGCTTATCCAATGATGGGCTTGTCTGTTCTTTAACCAAGGTAAAATTTCTCTGGATGCTTTTCATAAGTGCCATTAAAAGTTCCTGCAGGAACTCCTTCCTTTGCTGCCTCGTTTTTACATGCTGTACAGCCTGGCCCATTATAAGATTAACTGACTTCACAATCCTAAGTATTTTAGTATCATAAGAAATTATTCGTTTCAGAACTTCGTGATACTACGACTTGAGATATGTATGTTTAAGAAATACTCCGAATTTAGGAAGGTTTTACTTGGCTTTAACGTACAGAATGTATGTGCAGATTAACACGCTAGATGAGAAAATACTTTCCCATGCATGCTTCGACGAATGTAAGAGGAAATCAGAAAACTTCTACATATGTCCTTTGACACCTGCTGTTAGCCAATTGGTGTAATAAACATTTGTGGGCTGTTCGTTAGTAATTCGACGAGTGAACCTTTCTTTTTCAGTGGAGTATGATAGTAATGCTCTTTGTCCCGAACCTTGTATGTCAATGTCATACAGTATTTCGACTATTATAAAAAATAAGTGCTTTATTATAAGCTCACCCGATAAATTTTACGCTAGCCTAGTTTAATTAGTATAAAGATGTGGAGACTCAGATCGTATTAAATTTAATTTAATATATCACAGACGGGAAAGTTTCTATTTGCGGAAGTAAACGTGGTTTCCACATGTTATTTATAAAGAAACTATTTTGCTTGCAAAGGGAAAACACAAATGTACCTATGTTTTGAGTAAATTTTTTTCCGACCATAAATCAACTTCTCCCAAACTGTGAATCTGCCTCTCTCCTCTCTTTCGATATGTTATAATGCCTATTAAACTTAACAACAGAGCAAATATATTGTATGCCATTTAAATTTTGATTTGGTTTCAAAGGTACATGGGGCCGTTGGCGATCACTGTGATAAAAGCGCAAAATGAACTTGAATGCCCCACGAAACCTTTTCAGTCAACATGCTCAATTATAATATTATTACTTGGAGGAAAGAAAGTATAGTTTTAATAAAACATCGTGTGATATGTGCTTCAGCTAAAGTCTAGTTCTGAGAAAGCCGTTATTACAACATTAATTTTTAAACTATTGTATAATTGTTGACGTTGTGAATATAAAGCAAAGCTATGTTTCACTCGTTTCTCATTCAAGGAACTTCTCTCAGACCGTTAACTTCAGCCGGTAGTAGTTAGCCTCATCGAGATCTATTAGTACCGAAAGCATGCTTCGCCCTGGTACAGACACACGTTTACGTAAAGTAAGATACTTCAGGTGGCTGCCAAGCACTCGTTTCTGTAACAATTTTGTGAGAAAGAGCTGAGGCTGTATATATATATATATATATATATATATATATATATATATATATATAAGATACCCGACCTGCTAACCCAAGAGTAATTCGACTAAAGATAACCAATCCTCAGATATGAGTGTTCTGCGGCTTGAGACTCGCCTTAGAATATACTTCTCCGTTAGGCCTTTATGATCCTCGTACCCATCATCCTTCGTCAACGAATTAATATCCCTTGTAGAATTCATGCCTTTAATAGATTTCAAGTTACTCTTTTGCTTTCATATTTTACGCTGTTCTTTAACTTTGGAAAGGCCGCATATAAACTAATTTGTGGCTTACACATTGATACATTATTGTGAAGAAGGGTCTCCGTAAAAATACTCTCCAGGAATGCCCACACTCGAGCATACAACTTACCTAAACTTGTTTTATGACATACGCCTGGCTAGCGCGTCAGCTATCGCTTGACCTAGTGATTCGACCAGACTATACGTATTTTGTTCTTCAGACAGACACACTTATAGGACACAAAGATGCTAGAACTCGTGTCAAATCTCCACGACCTTGTGATTTTGTAAGTATTTTACCAAATATTGATTCTATACCCCTACTCATCGTTTAAGAAACTAGCTGCGAAATTACAATGATAATAATTTTATCATGTCTAATGAGTAGCATGCCATAACATGAGTCAATGTACATCACATATAGTATACATAATGTGCATTCGATGTGAAAATGCATTTGTGGTCGAGAAGGCCGTAACTTAGCGTGCTTGCCTGCGCAATTAATCGTAGACAATGAACCTTTAAGCGCACTAATAACTTGTCCTTTTTGTTTTCTTCGAATCAGCTGGTGTTTTAAGCTGAGTACATTTACTGAGAACAATTGAAGCCATTGGATTGGCGCGAACTGTAGTAGGTTAGGTTAGGTTAGGTTAGGTTAGGTTTAGATGCTTTTTCACCTTGCTTAAAAGCAATATGAAGTCGAACCTTATCTGCTATGAGATAATTATAGACCACCATGTTATGATAATGTTTAAGTTCATCATTAATAAAAAATAATAGCGGTAATCAGTTACATCGAAGTGTTCTGTCAGGACAGTCCGATTTGGGCTTTTTACCAACATATTTCACGCCATTTGAGTCTTTAAAGATCGACGAGCCAGCTTTTAGTATGCTTATATACTGGCGATGTAGTAACGTTGCAGTCGCAAACATGTTGCGTAGTTACCTTTCTCCTATCACTTACTTTGCAACCGGCTGACTGTATTCTGCGGCAATAGTTTAGGAAATATTATAAACATAAACGCTCAAACACAAACATGTAGATGATATACATCTATATATACAATGTCGTACGATATGTTGTTTTGATGGGCGTTTCACACATAGCGCTGTAAGTTGTTCTATACATAAAAGGTCCTATGGATTCGTACTTTAAAAAAGTATTCAGCAGTGTAGAGAAGCGGGTTTCGGATTCAAATTAGGGAACATTTTAGAAAACTGAGCAGGCAACGAGTAAAATGAAAAAGATTCACCTGTTAAGTACGTGCAAACCCTATGCCTACTAAGGTCGAATGAATTATCCTATTCAGTTGTCTTAAAAAGTTCCCGGGTTGAACAGCTGCATGATATTAAGGTCAGTAGAAAGAGTAATGATTCATGCAATAAGCTGGATTGGTCACGCTGGGTTACTCATTGCCTGGTTGTGTTGTAAATTTTACAGTCACAATCACTCGTTCCTAGTGTTGTTCTACCCGAAGTGCTAACAGACGCCCTTTCCATTGGAACAAAAAAAAATCTAGCAAAAGCCAAAGTTATGTAAAATAGCCTGTGTAAATAAGGAAAATGATGTTTTACACGTGACAGCAGTGAAAGGCAAGACTAGTATACAGAGATCGTTTTCAGAGACAGAAAAATCTATGCCGAATGAAGTTTCTTTTGTTATTAAAATTTTTCTTTTTGAAGAGTATCTTCGCACATAGAAACGGTACAGTATTGGACAGATAGTCTTAAGTCCTAAGCATTAAACAATTTTATATGAGGGCAGAATACTAAGACAAGTAAATGAAGCAAGCCTGTTTCCTTTTCATTAAAAAAAAATCATATACTGTGAAACAACGAAAATTGTTCAGGATATCAACATTTTCAGTTGCAGCTTTTGAGACTATAGTAAAATACTGTACAAATGATTAGAATACACTTCAGTTGTACAAACAAATTTACACCACTCAATAACATAACAAATACTAGATGGAATATTTTAAAATTGGGGACGGCACACATTTCGATTTCCCAACCTCAAGATCGTTATACATATTGTATATAATAAATAATAACTCATGGTAGGCTAGGTTGCTACCTTAGATATTTCGAGGTAAGATAAACTGAGGCCATTATGGAATTTAGAAACAAAGACCGTGAAGGCATTATCAAAATATAACCTATCTAATAGGTGGTAGAGATTACCTCTTTAATAGCCTACGAGCAAGTAAAGGATTCTAATATTAACTAGTCTGCAATTTATTTCTGCGGTAATGACTCAACATGTATCCATATAAGAACAATTTCAAAAATGGTTGATTAACAAAAAATTCGTGTAAAATATATGTTCAGATGCTCAACGTATAGACCTTCATTCATTAGAGACAATGACAGGCTTAATCGGCGGCAAAATCAGTTACTTTATTACTACAGTACCTTTCTGCAGTGTTTCGGAATTTCTACCGATTACTCAAGAAAAGAAGAACGAAGGTGCTCTATAAAACTACAAATGGCTTTTGCGCGCACATCCTGAACTGTGTGTTAGCAATACACCGACATTTGCCGGACAAACAAAAAGTATCCTCGAAGTTTACGACTCTATGACTGATTGCAAAGTTATGTGTTGATTCGAATACAAGTCGTGTTCTCTTAACTGCAACTTAATGTACTTTGAAAATTGATATGTGTCGTGATTTAACTTGATATGAATGAAGTGCGTATATTGAACTTACTAGAAGCTCAGGTAGGCTATACAAACTTTACTCCGTGGACGAACGTTCTAATGGAGTCTGCTATTACATACAAACTATTACTTTAAGAGATTGCCTTAATGTATGACCTGATATAAGCCACTTACTCCCACGCCAAAAAACATCGTTCGTCAAATATGTCTAGCTAAGAGGGGGAATACAATGGTTTAGCTGATTGCGGAATTTTAAAATTGCAGATTGCAAAATAGCTTTGTGGGTACACCGCACTTACCTCCGGCAATTGAGTCAGCTTTGTTATTGAAGTATTGGCTTTCCAACTACTCTGTACCTGACATATTGAGTCCAATATAAGAAACAAGCGTCACCGTATGCGGCGGCAGCTGCCTCAAGCTGCAGGGGTCCAGGCCTTCGGATATGTGTTCGATCGATGATTATGGGAAACAGAGAGAGAGAGATAGAGAGAGAGAGAGAGAGAGTGAGAGAGTGAGAGAGAGAGCGAGAGAGAGAGAGCGAGAGAGAGAGAGAGGGGGGGGGAATTGGGGCACTTTGATTTCCCCGGCACCTGAAGCGCCAACAGGTAATTCGCGCGGTCGCCTATACAGCCGCCGAGATCATGTTAACTAATGAATAATCAGAAAATGTTGGACCGCGACGCGCACGAAAATGCTTCAATTGTTTTAAAGTTCAAAATGTTTTTTAAACATAAATCAGTAAAATATAAATTTGAATTACGCCCGTAAGTGGAAGTTTTCAAGTGCATGGATGTTTCACACGTGTCCGTCAGCCCTCCTTTCAATTTTGTTCCCCATAATTAAAATACTCTGATCCACTCAATATCATTTCAGAGAATGTTCAGGTCTATGCTCCTACTGGAGCACTTGACAGGGCAATTGCGAGTCCTGCGTGCCAGCTTGATCTCTGTGTGCCCTTTTTATGCCGAGAAAGCACGGTGCATATTGCTGAGCTATGTAAATGTCCCTCGACTTTAAACATCGCTTATTTTGTATTACCTTAACCGTCACACGAGTATCGTATTTACGTTTTCAAAAAAGTCGTGTTCCTCATAAGGTTAAAAAAGTATTTCAAAGTCTGCTCTAGTGTCTGATAGATAACTCGCAATCAATCCCTCCTGCTATCTACTCTGATGTTATAATACTGGCTGTATATATAGTTAACGGATGTAAATAACAGAGAAGAGTGCTGCCGAACCTACTAACATATAACAAGCCTAGGAGTTATATAAGCTAGTTTTTGCTAGTTTGGCTATTTATTCGACAGTAAAATGATATAATAGTACTGAATAATCTAAGTCCATTGTAAGTTTGGCAGAATTGAAATACTAGATAATTTCAGATGAGTGTAAACAGTGAACCACATCTGAACTTAGATGATGATCGATAATATTAAGGCCCTATATAGAAATCAGAAACTCAGCATGAGCGGAAAGAACATAAAGAAAAAGATGCATAGCGTCATCTGAATATGCAATGAACAAATCAACAGAGAAAGGAAGAACAAATAAAGATATTTAGCCCTATTTCTCTTTATTGAATCAGCAATGCGTGCTCAACATAGGTAAAAATGGTATGATAAATGGGTAAACCGAACGTTTATACATGTTAGGTTTGAAAAGAAAAACAAAAAATTCCAAGTTAACAAGATTCATTTAGACTTCTAAGTGTAAGATGTACATATAGTGGGCAATGTGCGATGTTTCGGGGACCTTCAAGGGGTATTTTCTATTTTATGTGCTCGTGTTAGTTAAAGGTCCCCCATCTGAAATTTCACCTTACCGTTTTATCAGTCTGAATCTTTCTCTGTATATTGCACCCCTGAAAGGATTAGAATTCTATTGGTGCACAGGTAAGATCCGTTCTAACTTACTCCCTACTTTTCCGAGTTTTCACTTGGCAACGGTCATTTTTATTTACTTTGCACAATCGTCTGTCTGCTCCATAAATGTGATGACATCATTTTGTCTAAAGTACAATGCGCTATACAAGAGGAAATCTTCCTCATGAAGCAACTTACAAGGTCATTAAAATATCATTGCATAGAGCGGGTTCTTCATGGACTGATCTTACTATCCGCTATGATAACGGATTGTTAACAATATCAAAAACGTCTACTTCTGGAGCATTATCAAACAAATTACTACAGCAGTTTTTAATTTTTAATTTCAAACAAGTTTATCTTCTGGAGTTCGCGGAGCACCGCGGGTCATTTTCTTCGTAAAGAGATACATCTTCGTGTAAAATCTATGAGGCGCCGCATCTTTGTACTATGAGTTTTCGGACAAATCCCGTACTTATTATACCCTTATGATGAGATGGAGACCATACCTTTGAGCAACACAGTAATTTAGGATCAATTAGGGCGTTATATAGGTTTTCACCACAAAGTTTTATAATATACACGTTTATAATATAGGGTTGCAAAGTTACGATGCTGTTTTTAAACATCAAACAATGCGCGTTTTGAACTTCAGTGACACCTAAGTCCCGATATAGTGGTACCCACCGTATTTGATCACCATTTCGAAGATGCACAGTGAATAAATAGAATAGTGTGAATAAAGTCACTCTGTTGTCTGTCGTTCAGGATACAGCTAAGTCAGACGCTTTCTGGGTGGCATGTATTATCTTGTTGATCTTGGTAATGATTCTGAGGTTATTGTTGCGTTCTTTGTGATAGCGGCACCTTCGAATCAAAGATTGGGACCTTGACAAAATATGATATAAAAAAGAACGCCTAAACAAAACCCCGCGGAACCTCTCACGGAACATCTGCAAAGCCTAACAGGGAGTGCCAGAACCTTGTCCTATTATTATTATTATTATTCAACTGACCCGTGAGGTCGGTGCATCACCAGTTTATAACTCTGAGGTGTACCAAAAGCAAACACCTTCGAGATTAACAGCTCGTTATCGTTAGTCGTACACATGCGTACTGCCCTCATGAGCAACGGGACGATAATTCCCAACCGTCAGACGCTGTCTCCTTTCGGGTCACAATAGCCCGTCGTCGAAAGATCTTAAAAAGATAACGAGAAAAATATGTCGGTTTCCTAAAGATGATTGCAGGTAGTTTGCGAGGAGTGAAATAACTTCCAATTAAGGTAGTCAAATTTCCTGATCACCAATTTGGGTGCGAAGTTTTATGTCATCTTAGATCCGTAGAAACTTGATGGACAGCACCAGAATAAGTTCCACCGAGAACAAGTTTTGATTTGAAATAGTTTAAAGCTGTCGTCGCTTTTCCTCTATCGTCCATTGCTAGTGAATTAGCGGTTACCAAAAGGGACGTCCCATTACGTATCTTTAGTTCTTTAGATGACTGCAGTACCTGAAGTATTGGCAATGATGTCTTGTAGACATTTTTCTAATAGGCAAGATGTAAAATTTTGAGCTTGTCATTCTGATCGCTGACGACGTACAGCCTACGAAAAAAAGTCTGTCTATTGTGCATAGTGCTTGAGATCCTGTTCTTAGTGGACATCCTTGATGCTGAACGAGCACAATATCAACAGGCAGAAGCGACAAAGGTTGCAAAATACCTTCCCAACTTCCAGTTTCAAACGCATGTCGGCTAGCAGACTTCATCTGCTAAATAGCCGCTTTCCTTCACATTTATCCAATGTCAAAATAAATTATAAACGTTTCGTCTGCACAACGTGAAGGCTTCTTAACCAAAACAAAAAAAATAAAAAATTTATATTTAACGATTACTCTCCCTCAAGAATTAAAGCAGTTAAGGGAAGCGTCCTCTAAGT
The DNA here is from genome assembly GCF_002532875.2 of Varroa jacobsoni. Classification (NCBI taxonomy): domain Eukaryota; kingdom Metazoa; phylum Arthropoda; class Arachnida; order Mesostigmata; family Varroidae; genus Varroa; species Varroa jacobsoni. Next base: position 189,765 of record NW_019213810.1, on the reverse strand, counting down.
CAAATAAGTCATTTTTCAAATTGGCAAATCACTCTTAACCATAAAGCCAGTATACGCCACACCCGTGCTTGATTCTTTCTACAGCTTTTTGATCTCGGTGGAATACAAATAACGGGTGTCGAAAATGCTAGTTCCTCTACCCACTAAACCTAGCCTAGGAGGCAAAAAGACGATCCCAGTAAGCCTGTAAAACCAAAGACATAACTTTTTAGCGGTAAATAACGACGACCATTTTCTAATAAAAGGTTAGAAAAGAGGAGCAATAAACAAGAAATTATTGCGAACTTGAAAGTTGAAATGAGTCCGATTTCGGAAAGCATTAGGCGAACGAAAAGTAAAACCGAAGTGGGGTAAGATTTTAAAGAAGAACTGTAAGGGAAGAGCATTCCAATGTTAAACGATATTTAACTATAAACAAACGAGAAATGAGAAAAGGAAGCAATAAGGCGGAAACAAACATCACCATCATATCCATTCACATTCCTACTGTACCTTTAGCTACAGTAGCTAACATGTCTATCGAACAAGGTTCATCTCTCGACTTTTTCAAAAGGTATTGTATGGTACTTATTTATTAAAGAATCCAGCAGGTAGCCTGCAGTAACTTGCTCCTACTTCGTGAAGTCCCTGATGGGCTTTCCTGGATCAACCAAAGCAATACTTCAATGAATTTATTATCCAGAGTAGCAACGAAGACGGCCCCCGTAAATACTGCTCTCTCATGCTCGTCATAAAGTAACTTCCCAATGCACTACGTAAAACTAGAGACGAGCCGATATTTTCTCGCGGTCCAGAAAGTATTCTAGTTTATTAATAATTAACGTTTTAGCTCCATGTGGGTAATCATTTCAAAACTATCTCCTTTAGAGCTTCATGGCTAATTGAACTCAAGGCTTCAAGTCTCTTCTCACTTTGCAGACAAATGAAACAGAGCTACATAAAATAATCCGCCGAAACTAACTTTTATTAGTAACTTTCGTAATTAGAGTTTTTCTTTTTTTGGTCAAGTTCTTGTATATGTCACCATAGGAATTAATATGGCCTGTTTAATTTGATGTTCGGGACAATCTTCTGGCAATCTAAAGTACAACTCAATTTAACCCAAATTTATGTAGAAACTGTCACCTTTTTTTGTGTAGGAAAGAATCACTAGTAGATCGACCAGTGCCTGCTTTCCAAAGGTATCGTTGACGAAAGATTCTTGAACCAAGATTTTGCCTTCTTTTATACCACGTGTTGTCCAGTTATAGACTATAATTTGGTATAATAGAATACTTTGAGCTAACATACCTTAAGATACACGTGAAGCCTTTGCCACTGCAAGCGCCAGATCTCCAGGTGGTTATTGTGTAAACACTTTACGTATATTTAAAATACAGCGTTCGTTCAAAAAACGATCCTGAATTATTTCTTTAGCCGTTCACTATAAGTATTTAGTTATTGCTTAGTTAAAATTTATTTAAAATTTATTAGTTAAAATGCGACGGCATATGTTTCAACGGAACGCGGCACGAACGTTCGGAAAAACCTTTGTGGTTTCAAAATCGCTTTTATAAAATTTTCTACCTATGGGTGTCCATCGGATTAGACTGTCATCCGGCGAAAGGAATATATATATATATATATATATATATATATATATATAGAAGGTGTACGGGACACGTAATGTATGAAGTACGCTGTTGTTTTCTAACAAAGAAACGTTGATTTAAATATTTCATACCACAAAAACTTCAAAATGCTTTAAGTGAATATTAGTCAGGATTTTAATATAATTTGTTTAGCCAACATGTAAAAGAGTTTATGGAACACACAACCATTTATTTTACAGATAAAAAAAAATGAAAACGCAAAGTAACCAGTTTGTTTGTTTCAAAGGCAAACTGAAATGAAGTTAAGTTCTATTGAGTAGTACAACTTAGCTTACTATTTCAAAATCCGCAAGTAATTTTTCAATAGCAAGGTTCCGTCAAGCGATATTGGCAGGTGAAAACATGTTTGAGGGGCGCTCAAATACGCTGCATGCAAAAAATTCTATCGGGATTGAATTCTATACCGATAGCATGCTGTAAGAGCCAAAAAAGTAAAAACCTAAGACGGCCAAAAAGTTTAGAAGATGCAAAAGGTCTCAAAACAATTAACCGTTGGAGCTTATCTGACTTAATTGGCACTTAACATCCTACCCTCTAAAACAGCCGTTAATAAAGTATATCAAAAATGGCTCTCTGTGTGATTTATATAGCCTATTAAGTTTAAACCCTATTGAGGACTTTCAGGTTGCTTCATAAAAATCTTGCCAGAATTAATCAGGAGCAATATCGCTGACCTTCGGCTTTGGCAAAAAAAGATGTTTTAAACTTGGTGGGGGTACTGTTCAGTGCAAAGAGATTAGATAACAGCTAGCCTTCGGTCATATTCAAAGAACGGCGCACATTTTTCTGCCATAATGAATTTGTTCTACTGTTCCCGAAAGCGCTGGCTTTCAATGGGCATGAAGAATAGCGGATGCTAGAACATTTGGTACAACAAACAGCTCGCCAAGTTTACTCGAAATTACCTAGGCCATCTGGTACATATTTAAAGATACAATGTGGGGCAAATGGGCCTGACCGGTTGAGGTACTTTAGTCTTATTGTTTTAGAATTATTATAGGCTACAAAAGCACGAACATATTTTTATTATCAATTTTTTTCTGCTATATTTTTCATTATATTCTTGTGACAGTCATTCAGCGAATACGTTCAACCTTAAAATATAATAACTCTCCTCGTTAGGATTAACTTAGTGGCCAAAGTTACCGAATTTGACGTTAGATGCACGCAATTACAGACGTTTGGCATTCAGGGGCTGCTTAACTTAGCAAATGTCTTAACGAACAAAACTATGTGATTGAAAACACATGCGGGCTAACCTGCCTGAATTGTGGCTGCTGATGCGTTGTCTCGTGAATTCGTCTTCGAAAAGGAGAATAAAGGGGCTTGAAAATTCATACTTGAGGACAAGTAGGTCTCTTGCGGCTAGCACATTTACTTCAACTGAATCCTTTCTTTGGGTAATCAAATCTAGATGCCGAAAGACTTTGTTCATCCGAAACTTTAGTTTTCTTTGAAGATTTAACCTATGCCTCGAGGCTGTTACCTGTTACGAACATCCGAGCGCAATCTCCTCGCGCAATCTTCTTTCATCGTCGTATAGATTCATATCGTTCGTTTTTTCTTTTTACAAGACTATTCTATAGTAGAAGTGGACTTGCCTGGTGAAAACGCGTTATGTCTGCAACATGGTAAAAACGACTGGCAAGCTGCATTTAACGAAATGGCCCAGTTTTATATCGGGTTAAAAAATCAAGATTTTTAACACACTTCCTGTGGCAATCAATTGCGCAACTACTAACAGCACTGAATTGTTCAGCATGAGACCCGACTAACATAAACAGTGTCATACCTCAAGATGACCATATTTTTACGTTTGAGATGTACTTGTGTTTTTTGGAATCCGAGACTATTCATCCCGATATCGACACTCTGACTTTTAACAAGCGAATTATAGTATAAAATCCGCAAACTCAAGCGTTTAACCAATGGGGTTTTGTCTTCGAACTACAGTGGCAGAGGCAGCTTGCCATATAAATTTTGTGTTCGCTGGAGGTTCTACTGCTACAAACGCCGTGAGCCGTTGGCCCCAAAAAAAACTCGAAAATGAATCTCGTAAAGGGCCTCATAAAAAGGTCAATAACCAAGACTTGAAACAATGGAAGTCCCTATATTTTTTGAGTTTTTCGTTTGGTATCGCCGTTAAGCACTATATCAGACGGCTGGCTTCCAACACGGAGTGAGTTATGTCTGTGCTGGGGTTCGAACCTAAACCGAAAGGTATCAAGAAGCGTAAACAAATACGTTACCTACTGAGCTAACAAAGGAACCTCTCAAACCGACAGGTCTCGAAGTATTTGTATATTAGCACCAGGTTTGGTGGCCATGAAAACACCGTACGGGTTCAACTCAGCCGAGTAAAACAATTGCTGCCGCGTAGTTTTAGCGAAGATAAAAATATAGACGCAAAGACGCTTGCTCCTTTCCTTTCAATTTGCAACAGGGACCCAGTCTCGCACCAAATTGTCACCTGCGATGAAAAGTGGAGGTCCTAGGATCGCCGCAGATGGCCACCTCAATAGGCAAATGTAAAGATTGAACCGGTAGATCAAGTGTACAGCTGCAAAGGCATATGGTGCTTGGATGCTCATTTAATGTAGGTGCTATTCGCTTTAACTCCATGAGTCCTGGTTCACTGTACACTGTCAAGAAAAAAATCCAACAAAGCCAAAATTAATGAAAAAATGTACCGCGCCTATTGCACAACAACGCTTGACCTCGTTCCGCAAGGACAAAGGCAATAAAAACACAGAAGTTTTAGCTGGAAATTCTGCCATCCGCCATACTCGCCAGTTTACCACTAATTTCGATCTTTTCGACAACCTCTACAAAAGTTATTCCAGCCTGAACATGATGTTAAAATTGTTTTTCGTTGTTGACTCCATAGATTCCCATATCCCAGATTTCTACAATAGTAAACTTCATAGCTTACCGTCCAGGTCTTAGATAATAATGACGTATACTTCGATCGAAAGCAAGCCTTCCTATACTTAAATAAGCTAAAGTCTTTTAGAACTTTAGAACGATTTAATCTATAGCACATCCATTCAATCAATATCGAATTAACTATCGGTGTATAAAGTACTTCTACTATATTGTTGAATACTTTGTGAAATAAAAAAAAAGCCTGTACTTCTTTCAGATATATCGAGGAGGGGAAGTTGCAGTTATCCACTTAGACATAATGAAAATGTGATAATATATTCCGTTGATCCGATATAAAGACGTCATTATTTCTAGTCTATTATCAACGTTGGGCGCATAGCATAGACTGAATCGAATCAAGTTGATTTTGGCCTACAAGGTAACTCTGAGCAACATTACTCACAAACAGGCCGATTATAATTAGTTCTTTCTAAAGTTGAATTAATATAGGAGCCAAGGCATGCGTGGGAGATACTACTTGCGAACGTCGCTGAAATTAACTTAAAGCAATCTAATTCAGGCCGCAATTGGCTTGTAATATGCTTTTAAAAAACATGTATCATTTTGGCTGCGTAGTAGGACAGCATATAGGAAGGTTGCTTATGTGATAAGATACGAATATTGGGTGGCTATAGAAGCAACGATAACCTGTATCTAAGACAATCCAGAGCACCTCTCAGTAGCCTGGACACGCTTAGCTACATTTGATTAGGAAGTTCGCCCAGTACAGCTAAACTCGAACGTTACTGTGTTAATCAGCGAAAATGGTTTAGCTTAACATACTCTGTCGTTTAAATTCAATTTATTATATGCTAATAACAAACGGCGAACTTCTCGCGTACGATGCTTTATTTTATTGAACTAGCAGCACCTGACCTAACAACGTCCCATTGTTTGTAATAACAGTCCTGTCATGAACTTGCCTAAAGCAATTGTTCCTCTGCCGTCCTTAGCAACTTCCCACGGAAAACTTTAGCACTCTGAGGCCCTCATAGAATATATTCTGGCTGAACCAAGCTTTAAACATATCGGAAAATTATCCAAAACGCACTTGTGATTATAATAGGATGTTCTAAATTGAGCGAAACTGCGGCAGATACAATATAGCTAGCACCCTTCTTCTTGAGACCGTCACCCAACGAACTGTGTTATTTGAAACGCACGAAATCGTTGATCTCTATTAAAGAAGATCTCTGCAACCGCAATTGTCCAAGGCGAAAAGGCATAGCGTATAACGAGGAAGAAAAGTAGCGTAAAATTTATACTACGGAATTTAGGGGTGCATTTCAGCCCATTGAACTTTACGCGAGTGTCGGGACTCCATCGCGAAGATGTAGTTTCTGATGCACGTTATGTCGCCAATACATTGGGTTTTGTACGATTTGACGGTACCAACGCTAATCCTTACTTGATGTCGAAAACACGTATTGAAAACGTTTTCATTTCTCCGATATTTTTACCTATGTCTCTTTTATTGGCACAATGAAGCTGACTGTAACATTGGAACAGAGTAGTTTTTCTACTGTAGATAGTCTAGCGTTTTTAATGATAAGTAATAAACAAATACATTGATGTTGATCAACTTTTTATCTAACTGTTAGTCTATAAATAATTAATGGATGCTACCTCGCTTAGCAACAACTGCTACAGAAAGAACTATCATGCCTTTAGAAAAAGAACGTTCTTTAGTTCCACCAAGTTATTAGCACTTCGTGAAAAACGTTCGATGATTACTAAAATCCAAAATAATCTTCAGCAAAATCAAACAAAGACATATTAAGTCCGGTATCGTACCTGATTACCTTAAGCAAGCACAGTTTATGGTTAATAGCAACGCTGGTGCTTGTGTCTTTGTCAAGAATAGGCACAGGAAAAGCTTTTCCACCACAGGCCTGTTGATATTCTATAATTTCTAATATTTGCGATATTGACAATTCCCCAAGGATGTCACTATTTTCTTTGTATAGTAATAATTAGTCATTAATTAACAAATCATATAGCTATAAGATTTTCCCATACTTATATATTTATATCTTAGTAATGAGCCATTATCTAGTTCTTCCACAGAGTATTTCACGGTATTTGCAAGGCGTATGTATATATCGAGAGAGAGACAGAGAAGCCCACCTAAGTAACTTTGTTCTGAAGATTGTTTGTGTGAATTTAAAATGTCTTAAAAAGTTTAATCAATATAACTTATCCACCGAATGCTTTCATTTAGAACCTAAGCCACTCACAAGCTCGTTGTAAATGTGCCGACGCCTTCTTTATGGCATAAGTGACCTGGTCGATATCATTATACTGAGACTCTATCTTAATACACATACGGCTTCATATCTGAATTGGTCGGCGGCTTATTGCGGAAGGGGCTCCCAGGCAGTTCTCCATTAGGTGCTACAAGTTGGGGCCCTATTTTGTTGCATACATCTTAGTTTTTCTTCGGCCATTCGAAACTGCACAACAATTTTAGGAATATGATGATAAACTGCATTAGTACTGTAATCACCCTCTTGGAGATCAAGTATGAAATCCTTTGCTGCGCAATAGGCTTAGAAAATTAGCTTTGGCGGAAAATATGCCGCTACCCACAAGAAGCACATCCTCTAGATCGTGTGTAGGCCAGCAATAATTTTTGGTTCATTTTTACATCAACGATAAAAAATTGTTCCTTCGAGAAAAGGCGGGGACAATCTATTGCTTCATGCCCGAAAGAATCAGACAGCAAACAACAACAGCCAAGTCTCTTAGTTTTATTATTCACGTAGAGCATCTGTCTGACTTTCGTTGCGTATGACGTGAACTTCGTGAACGGTCTGTGATATCGTACACTTATTAAACCTTATTTCCTAGTGGCCTGATTACGCTAGAACGATTGTTAGAAATGCACTTTTGGACGGCAGCGATTTACTTTGGCGTCCACATTGTGCCTTCTTTGTCGTCTTTCTTTTACCCTTGTAGTGTACTAAAACGTATTCCTGCCTCTTCTATATCTACATAAACTCAATAGTGACGCGGCCACTGTTGATTTAGAACGATCTAAAAAGTCTATAATTTCAGCGGGACTTTGTTTTCTGTCTAGAGATTTAATAATAGGTAGTCTTTGTTTAAACTGAGAAAACCTCGAATTGGAGTTTATTGTTTTGTTGTAGAAATAACCGGCTTTCGTTTGGTACTACCAGATAAGCGCGATAAACGCATGCCCGTTACCACAACCAGCATGTCAAAGCCTATCATAATTTAGGTACAGTACCATGCATGTGTAGACATACATTTTCGGTTTTGGCCAGTCATGGGTAGTTGCTAACAGTAGAGGCTTGTTGTTGTGATGTTTTTAATGGCAACTTGGTAGGACCATAAAAGGCAACAGAATAGAAAATCTAGCTTGCTGTTTCTTAAAAAGTTTACAGCAAGTTGGAGGGGCAGGGGCTCTCGGGTTTGACTGTAGCCGGCCGACAAAGTTGCCAGAAGGAACTGCCCGTCTAACGGTAGGCTAGCACCCCAGAGGCGAATCGTGCGGCGAGTTGCCAGAACCTAAGCGGGCCCTCTCTGATGTGGTACGGCCTAACGATCGTATCCAGGATATACAAATGGAGCGTTTTCAAACAAAAAGTAAATGAACGCTTCCCTCCAGACGAAGTCGGTTTTCGGGAGGACTTCCTCAAATGTATGAGAGGAAGGAGAGAATCAGAAGTGAATGGACTAAGGCGAGGAACCTCGAAAGCCATAAAGCGGCGTTTTTGGCATTTGCAGTTGTGAACAGGTTTTTCGTACCTTTTTTAGCTATAGCATTAAGAACTTACCTTCACTAGAGGCCTAACCTGAATTAATTTTGCTAGATTTGGGATTTCTCGAATAAACCTACGATTAACCATGGTAACCATACAAGCAGCTATTAATCTTCCATATTGATTAGCTATTTTCTTCAGTACCTTGTTGTAATGGTTATTAGTTTCTTATTAGTCATTTTTGCCAATACTGAAATTTTAAACCAGCGAGGCGGGTTCTTGTTAGTTATGTGGCAATGCACTGAAGGAGATGCGCATTATTTATTCAAGCCACGCCATCTCCACGTACGGCATCTGTGTGCGTGTTTCCTAAAGAAGCCCGGCTCCTTTCCCGCGATAGGCTCTACAATGAACACTGCAGTGAACGAGGCCTTATGCGCAACTCTGTTCGTATTGCGTTCCTAATGAACTTCCAAGCGCGTGCGGTCTGTCCAATCGACCCAGTTTTCCCGTATCCAAGCTTTGAAAAAAAGACGATTCACGTCCGGCACTTCCGGTGGAGACTTCGTCAGTTCGGATTGGGGAACCCGACCTCCTACGCCGCAATTGCCTATGGTCTGACACGTCCCTAAAGCTGCTGACCAGATCTGAGTCTAGTCAAGAGGTAAGTCGCGCGGTGCGCCAATCAATAACGCAGGTCACAACAGCAGCGTATCACCATGAGCCTACGAGGCATCAAACTTGACGTGGCACGGGGATGATATTCTGTCTGGTAGAATAATCAAACAAAACAACCGCAAAGAAAGTCGATATAAAATATATAGATATATATAATATAGATATATATTATATATATCTATATTATATATTATATATATATATATATATATATATATATATATATATAGCTAGCTGATCTTCGCTCAAAGTGAAAAAAAAACACGACGCGCTGCTTCTAC
>NW_019213810.1:166460-180404 GCF_002532875.2 Varroa jacobsoni | reverse complement strand
TATATATTCGCTTGGATATACCTTTATCTATAGCGAAATAACCACACATTTTACATAAGTAAAAAAAAATCTACTTATGTTACATACGGTATCTATCCCCTAGAATACAGGTTGAATAATTGGCTTTATAAATAACTTCGCTTACACAAATTGTGTAGTGTAAATAAAAATAATTGTTGAATTTGAAGGTATTTTTTGCCGAATATGCTCAACAAACTTCCTGTAATTTGAGTAAAAACGCGCTAACGTACAACTTTGTATAGTAGTTGTGTCGGGACATACGTGTCACAGGCTTTGTAACTATTAAATCTGTAAATCACGAAATTAAGACTTATTATTAAAGTTATAGCAGGCTAGCCTTGTTACATAACCGACAATTGTGATTAGTATTGCTCACCTATGGGTAGTTCGAGATGATTGCCTGTATAGGTAGCACCATCACTAGCTGTAGGAGTTATTTCAATGAGATTTTTGTTATTTACTGGTTTTGTTAAATGATCTTCATGGCCACCTTCAAGGACGGCCATTCCTAGCACCCCTGTCGCCAATAGCTCATCTCCCAAAAATTCAGCTTCATCCACCGTTTCTTCTTCTTCTTCCAATTTATCCTCCATAGCTACTATATGCTCTAGTGTTTTTATCGATTCGTCTTGAGACGAGATGCTCTCGACTGGCCGCACCCGATCAACCTAACATAGCAACAATAACAACAATGAATTCCAGAAACAAAATTGTTTGCTAAATGAGATTATTATACAAAGTGTTTTTTTTTTTTGGCACCTCTTGACATTAACATTAAATGTTAAAAATGATTATTCATGTGCAACGTATTCGTCATACTATACTATTTGATGGAGATTTCCTATCTAGTTAACGTATAATATATATATATATATATATATATATATATATATTACACGTTATATACACACGAAACTTGGCTTGTTTTTAGCGACTGTTTACCACCATAGCAAATAGCATTAACTAGGTAATATTGAGACTGAATTATAATTGTGCTAACCTAATAGATACATTAGGGTGCCATTCAAGTTATTAGAAATAACTAGATGGGAACTCGCTCACACGACTGTAATATCTTGAAATGCTCACCCAATGTGAAAGAGGTGCCACTCCTAGGGAGGGTTGTTTCCAGTTCTACGAAAATGTACGTACATGGAACGTGAGATGCATCTAAACTAGAAACCAACAGGACTGACAGATTCTAACACTAACCAAGATTGAATTTATTGGCTCGTTCACAGTAGTACTCACTTATATAGAACCTGTTTAGGAAGGTTCTCAATCGGGTAAGTGGGCCCTTTTTTCAATCGTACAATAGAAGAAACCAATGAGCTAAACAAGCTGCATTATCTATTCCCATTTGAAGATGTTTTCATAGAGTATATGATTTTACGTGCAATTGTTTTATCTGTGAAAATGGTTAACTTATATCGCCGTCCTTGATCAGTATATACTAATTTTAGGAAGTCCGGTGAATTTGTAAAAACCGTACTTTTATAAAACCGTTCATAAAAATCAATGTGTTTATAGTTGCTATTATTCAGTTAAATGATATTGAAAAAAATGTTTGTCGTATGAATGAACGTATGAACGTTGTCTGAAATGAAAATGTATTATCATGCATTTTGAAAAAGGAAAAGGACTAATTAAGGAACGATGAAACACGCAAAAAAAAACCGTGTTTCATATCGGCAAATTATCCGTCCAGATATCTATTTAATAACAATTTAAATTGATAAGTTCAGCCTGACGTTAGGTTAGGTTTCAATTCTTCTACCAGTCATTGGTGTTGAAAACCCAATTATTTCTAGCAGTAAAAATATGGGCATTTTATGAAAAGGTCAGTGAATAGAAACGGATACGTGTGTAATGACCAGCTAAATAAAAGAGTTTGTACCTCATAATGCACCACCGTTAATTCACACGTATGTCCCCTTTCTTGTCTACGGTAGACACGTCAGCAGACGACGTTGCTAAGTCCCTCTCGAGGAAAGAACAAAGCTTCAACCGGGAATAACTCTGACACCGCTGAGGTTATTCTAGCCTTGTCCAGATACGATACTAGGCTTCCCCATGGAAATATTTTGGTACGTCTTCTAACCAAAAGTACTGGAAATGATTGAGCTACTGGCGACTAGTACAGGGTAAGCAACTAGAGAGAAAAAATCGGTTAGGGTATAGATGTAGGATAGAAAAGAATATCGCCGTTCTCTAAGAACAACGGTCAGTGATGAACTCGTTAATAGTCCAATCCTAACGTACATCATAGATCAGATTTTCCGGAAGTTGCATTTGCACGCGAGCTAGAAATGCCCTTTCATGCAAGTGTACTCGACAACCCGAATCTCATTTATCTGATCACTATTCCATCCATGAGAGTAGCATTTTTTTACGATCTTAGATGGGTCGAGGCTAGGTAGACATTGGCAGAAGAGGATGGATAGATAGCTACGTTAAAACTACAAACTCGAGTGAATTCGTAAAATACGCTAACATAACATGATCCATACATTCTACGAAAAGGCGAAACTAACCGAATGCCTTTAGCCAAACTTTTAGGCTGATATCTCTACCTTTTTTCAATAGCCCAGTGTCTGTTTCTTTTTTGTATTAAAAATTTGATCTTCGCAACAGGAAACTCTACCTGCTCGTTCCGCCGAACTGAGCCGTCAACAGATGGACACTGCGTGGCCAGTTGGCGAGAAAAAATATGAGAAGCAGCTGTTTACGTCCGCGGTTTATAGCGAAACCCCAACAAGGCTATCAACGTGGCTGAAGGGCATTTGTTATTTCAAAGTTAAATGTGATCTAAATTTTCTAGTTAGTATCTAATATTTTCACCGCAGATCAAGTTCAAGCCCTAATACACTGCCTTTTAGTTCTGCAGGAAGGTATAGACGTCGGGAAAGCCTTTGGAGCTTAGATTAGAAAAACCTGCTAGCCATTGATGAATTTAGGCTTAATACTGGCTTTTCTTGATAATCTAGAGTACTCAATACAGATATCAGATGTGAAAAGATCCTAGCTTGGAGTAATTGGTATGTAATAATAAATTTAGTTACCCCTTTTTGTTAGGTACCGGAAGTTAAGGAATAATGATAAACTTATTAACGTCATGTCATTAGAGATTTTTCTAGTTGCACGGTAACTAGGAACTTATGACGAAAATATCTGGGAGTCCAATGTGGCAAACCTTTCTAAGATCCAGTCCGCTTTGTTCCGTGGTCGACACACATACTCGCCAATTTTGTTCTATGCTCGTCATACTATTTCAACATATTACAGAAGTTAAGTTCAGGTTTTGGGCTAACTGTAGAGGAAGATGACTCTGTTGCTGGCGTACCGAAAACGAACTGCATTTCATCATTTCTACCTAACGTAACCGAACCTAATAAAACCTACGAATATTTCCCTGGCTATCTTGTTTTAAACTACTGATGGTCTACTGATGGTACTGGCTAAGGATTTTTTAAGCTGGAACCCTGTCGTCGTTTTAGAACGCGATGTAAGGGAAGCAAGCTTATGGCATAGCTGCTCATTCATTATGCCCGCAGTTTTAAAAGTTCGGAAGAAATGGGCAATACAATGAACCTTCGAAATTCAAGCCTTGACACTAAATTGAGATAAAAATTTAGCTGTGAAAAATTAAGTGAATATTGCCAATATTGGTCTAAGCATTTTTCAAACTATATCCAATCGCTATTTTAAACAACTGCCCTGAATGTTATTTTTCTAGAAGATTATACTTGAGCTGCGTTTACCTTTCCAGGCTGCTGTAGAAAATTTACTCCGATGTATCTTTAAAATACACAGAACGTAAAATTGATTTGTTTTTTTAAAAGTGAAGGTATGTTTGTTCTCATTTATCTGTGGAATATTGCCGTATGCTTATAGCTACCTTAACGTGTGACGCATGGCTCTCGATTGCACGTGAGTGCGTACGCGGAGCAAGCTTTGTCGAGTACTGCATCGGAACGAATGACTGTATAGCACAGGAATGGGTTCAGCAATTTTCAAAGACGCTTTTAAAAAATGCTTCATAATTTCTTCATGTGGGTGAGGTATATCGAAGAAAAATACTCGTGCCAAAAACGCAATAGAGGACTACTGTTAATGTTATCATAGCCAGAAGATCGTGTATTTATGCTTTTCTTGGTCCGGTAAAGGTGATTGATTTTATTCGATTTGAGTGAGTACATAAACTTGATGTGCTAAAGAGATACAGGTGCAGCGTCGTTGAAAAATTTTTGCATGAAGATCAACTGTGTTAACAGCAATAGAAGATCGGATAAAAACGACAGGTCCAATGAGTAATCAGAAGATCACCCAAAGAGAATATTTAATTTGATATTCGATCTAATTTTCGGAGCCTTCACAAACGATTTTATCGAAAAAATTGAGAGCATCACACGTGAATCATGACACTTTATCCTGGAACGAAACTTCGCAGGTTTCATATTATATGTACACACGTTCACGTAATACACTGGTAACTTGTATTGTAGCAGATTTCTATAGAAAAGCGTGTAGGAAGTATTCATTTCGTTGATATGTATAAGGTATTCAATCTATTCCCAAAAGTAACACTTTTCTACCCAAATCGGGCAAGGGTACACCTGTAGACTGAATATAGATAATGAAAAGAATGACTCACAGGTGATAACAGCACAACTGGGATAGTATTTGAATAATCTACCCACATTTATTTATCCTTATTAACTTAATATCTATCGATATCATGATACAGGTTCCTAAAGTGTTGTTTGCAGCCTCTATAGTGGCTCTTTTGTATTTCTCAAAGAAAGATGTTCTATCTTAGGGATCGATTAATGTGCCTGTCGCCGTCGGGAGGTTGGCATAGTAAATTTATAAAATCCTGATTCCATATAGGGCCATATTCGCGCCATAGGCAATTTCCGTGTGATCAGTTAGAAACGTATTCAAGCCTGTGCTCAAGGCGACAGACCCAAGGCACACAAAGCATTTGTCGAAAATGTTATTATCCTATTTAGCTTTGTAAAGCATCCATGGTAGTAACAATTTAGGTCTATTATCTTTCGCTTAAAACTTTGTATGATGGGTGCCATGGAGCAATAGATCTGCTGTCTGTTTCAGATAAAGTCTTGATAAGGTTGAGACACATCGTATGGCTTATTGTTGCAACCATGAAATCCTATAACTGCTTATAAAATATATATAATATATTTCTTTTTTTTTTTCAACAGGTTTTCTGATTCAGAGCTAAATCTTCGTTAGATGAAGTAGAACGGTGGATTATATAGTGGACGCATATGACAGCAGACGTGATATTGACTGAGTTCAGCCCTGCATATCAATGCATTTACAATTAGGTCCGAAACAATAATGGTATTTGCAATTGCGAAAATAATTAATGGAGGATTACTTTTTAGAGCCGAGAATCAACTTGGAAGCGCCCGAGGTTTACATTTTTTTAAGTAAACTTTAAATTTTTTCCAATTTAACCTTTCTACCCCCTCCCGTTTTTTGTGGCAACTTCAATCGGCCGCTTCTACATCAGATTTGAATCGATCTCCTTAAAACAAAAAATTTCTCTCGTAAAGGAACAGGTCTAGTTTCTTCAGTTACTGTTCTTCGCTAAAGCGACGAAGCGTACTAGACATTCGCCAGAGGAACTTTGTTAAGAGTATTTTCTCACATAGGGTTAGTCTTTGGCACGTCCCCCTTGCTTTTCCGTTGTATCACATCTGAGTTGACATTCCTGCTGGATAGAAACAGCATCCATCTTCTGATTTCTCCAGACTCACACATAACTCCAATGCAGACAAAGCAGTTTCGCTACCATACAGGTTACCAGGTCTGCTGCTCAATTCGCCTCTAGCTCATTCTCCTACCTAGCACTCCACCGGCATCGTCCGTGCTAGCGGTGGCAACTTGAAAGCGGTGAACGTCCTATACGTTCCATGCTATATGCTCTCAAGCGAGTGAGCTTTTCACGCGACGTCTCACCCCCCCCCCCCGCCTCAGCGTCTATAACTTCAATGTCTATAAGCGCCCCGCGCCTCTGTCTGTCTGTCTGTACCGTCCAGCTATGTGCAGTACCTGCATTCGCTGGCAATAACTATCGCCTTCACTGTTACACTGCATTGTCAGTCAGTGAGTAGGTGCTTGCGAAACTCCGCTACCCCCTCCCCCCGTCAAGTCAGCCGATCTGCTTAAGCTTCGGAAAGCGGTTTACTCAGAGGCGTTTTCTAGCCAACGACGATAAGGCGGGCTGACCTGCTGGCCTAGCGACTGATGCAGCCAGCCAGCATCAAGCGTCGTTAAACCTGGTTTTTCTTTTCGGAAATGTCAACGTAGTGAACGAAGCGGCCTTTACGTTCCTCGCGTCTGCGGCAGCCCCAACTGCCTCAGTACCTACTCAAGGATTGGTGGCACCAGCGCGGTGCCACCACTTCTGTTCGAGGTCAAAATGAAAATGGCTGCTATTTGTGCTCCTTATTTTGCTGGTGTCAGCACTGCTGATGCCGGCGCAATTGTTGTTGGTGTTGCTACAGCCTCCGCTCCATTCTGGTCGTTGTTCTGTTCTGTGGATCTGTTCTCTCGAAATCTGTTTTTTCCTATGCAAAACAATGGAAGAGACAAGATGTTGCACGACGTTTCCGAGCCACCGCGGCGGCGATGATGAAAACGCTGATAGTCGACGTTCAACAATGCCAAAATCGAGGAAAGGAACAAGGAGTAATTTCATGCCAAGGTCGACGACTGCTAACAGCTACTTTTGCCATGCCCGCCTTATAAAGTTCCTTACACGCACGTGGTCACCTACGCAGAGCGGACACAATAGCGGGCACGGACAATTCGAAACTATCCCTCGACATTCGCAAGAGGAACTTGTTAGAGTATTTTCTCACATAGGGTTAGTGTTTGGAGACGGGCTACTGTACTTCGTTCTAAGCACAGAAAATCCTTAAGCGCCTGCGCTTTAAAAGTGAAACGGCAAACTTTATGGAGCTCTATCCTGTAGGCTGAGTTATATCTGTTATCTTCAATTTTACCAGCTTCACTCACGAAGATTGCCATATTTGAGGGCACGCCGCAGTACACTTTGACCGCCTCTCATTATTTAGGTCTAAACATCACTACCTACCTACGAGATCTTTAAAATGACATAAAATTATTGTGCTTTTATTACGACTACCTCTGCCTACAGCTTACTGGATAAACCAACTGAGATCACACCCTATATATATATATATATATATATATATAGGGTGTGATCGGTATATATATATAAAGGGCATCGGTAAACAGTTACATTGACGGTGTAGAGTAATGGGATTATCTAAATTTACCTTTGAAGTGCGACACTCCTACAAAAGTACTCCGTGTCGAAGATCCGTTGTACCTGAATGAGTCAATAGTAGTCACTTGTCTCGTATTGCTGCCGTATATCGAAGTGACATATTGAACAAATAGCACAATATGACAATGATAACATAAAATTTATAAGCATAAATTAAAGCAATTTTTTTTACGTGTTTACTTAAGGCTATTGTAACGTTTAAACATGAAGGCATAGTGATTAAGTTTCTTCAGAGAAAGCAATACTTAATGGAACGATAAGATTCGTTATCTTGCAATATCACCATATGTTTTTATGGCATGTACACTTGAATCGGACAATCTACATTTCGTTGATATAAACAATAATTATGTAGTTATACGTTATGACGAAAACGCAGTTCAGGAGCGTAATCGTGCGAGACAAGTGTAGCTGATAAAGTGAAGAAATAATGGTGGGCCAACTATTGACTATGCTAACTTTTGTCGGTATCGTCCGGTCTCTGCAGTACTTACCTCCAGCGTGGGAAGGACCAATGGTTTGCAAATATCCAGAAGCTGAATTCGTCAACTGGATTGATGAGTGCACCGCGGCCTGCAAAGTCTATATGCCTGAACTTTATAGCTATACCCTTAAGCGTTATATAGCACATTCGAAATTATGCAATGATGAAACAGGAAGATGCGCTAAAGGCCCTGCTAAAGATGATCCGTATGAGTTATCTCCAGAGGTATTCGGTGATTTTGGACATTGCGTAACGGGTTCGCAGTATGCCGTAAATAACACAGACCAACAGGAACGAGCGGAAAGGCAGCCTTCGATGAGAACGATAGTGACAGCTGGAGAGAAACACAATAACTTCAGACATATGTCAGGGATAGATGATGAAATCAGTGCGATTTGGGAGCAGCAGGATTCGAAGTAACTTCATTTACCGGCGCTCGATAGATCGTGTCGGGTTGTATCTTATAACTTAATTATCGTGAACGAACGCTTTGTGTGGTTGGCTCGAACTATTTTTTCGGGTTTAGAGCGGATTGCCGATTGTTACGCTCAAGCCGAGCATAATTCTCAATACTTGGGACGGCCTAAAAGAACTCCTTTCCCTTTACAAGCGATTCTTATTTTTTAATAAATATTTAATCTTCGTTAACAGTAATCCGTTGAGTGAAATAGATAGACATAGAAAGAAACTCCAGGTAGCCCTACAACAGTAAAGCCTCATACGATGTGGCGGTATAGCAACAGACAAGATACTTCATATATGAAGTTCATCATTCGAAAAAAATTCATTCTACGAAACCGGAACGAAAAGTGTGTGCGCCTCACAGAAGGGACATAATACGTGGCCGCGCTTACTGTTCAACATTGCAACGGTGACTCTGCGGAAACATGTCACGATAGCGTATACTATAATATTTCATGCTTGCAACCTGTCAACCGACTTCGACGGGGCGTAATGGAACGGTCGACCCCGTTCTACTACTACCGAGCATATGAACTGAGGGCGCCTGAAGTCCACGAGTATGCTCATATTAAATATGGCACACTTCGGTTTCTTAGACGCAGGCGTAAATTGGCTGATTTAAGCGGCAGGATACAACGATAACTTACGACGCAGAGCGTAAACAATGTCGACAGGTAGTTTTGTGTCATAAAATTGCCATATCATAGCGCTCCAGCTCCTGTGAATTGTGTGTGTGCGTCTTTGGGCGCGGTACCGCGGGCTGCTTAAGACGTACACGGCACGTGTTTCAGTTTGCTCTTATAACCTATTTAGTGATTTTCCATTTTAATAACGTGAAAAATAATTCGTATCGTTTGACTGTGAACGAATTTTTCGTTGGTCTTGATAATGGCGAACTGTTAACGTACCACCTAGAAGGAAACCAGAGAAAAACGAAACAGACGGTCATCGAACGATACATTTTTACAAAAGTATTTACTCGGACTCATTACCCTTGCAACATATTAAGACCCCAACCAAATTACCCGTGTGCTTTTTCCAGTCAATATATTATCTCGGTAGAAATGAATGCTTATTTGCAGATTTGTTACGTCTTTGTATTTATTTCTCACCTGCTAACAGAAACCTATTTTATTGTTGCTTGCCTCAGGTGATGACCCCTAATTTACCCCTAACTTCGGTTATTAATGCATGCAATGAGCGCCTCTCTGGGTGTGCAAACTAAGTATCAATATGAGTACGTAAAGGGCGGCTTACGGTAAAAAAAAGCCTACACTTTTCCGTTTACGTAGATGTGAACGAAATACACACACACGCTCAAGGGCTGTCTGTTTTTCTGAAAGCCATGTAATACTCGAGTTGAGATATTTGTTCGCTTTTGGAGAACTTCAACTGCACGTTTATGAAAACTGTGTATTTATGTTCTACAATATAATAGCGAGTTGTTTTGCGTACCCCGTGCGACTCGAAACGCATCTTCGTTCCTGTCCGGCAAACTTCAAAACGCTTAGTCAAATGGTCATAACTAAGCTTGGGCTCTGAAAATCCAAATCGCGTTTTGACGGTTTCAACGCAATGTGTACACCCGGGCTGGTCATGTGCAGGAATATGCTAACTTCGCTTCAAAAAGTTACCCTATTTGTAATTAATCTTTTCGTATCGAATAATGTGAGTGTGGTGGACTTAAACGGTTTCAAATAAAGGTAGACGCTCTTTTGGTTTCTTTCGGGTCGAAGTCAGTGGTACAGGAAACTTTTATTACCGTTACAATTGGTGGTGACGGCGTAAGCGCCAATGTTGTATAATTATTGCTAAAACAATTGTGTTATTATTTCTAGAAACACACAGATATTTGAATAATCAAAGGGACAAAATGGAGTACTGGAGGGAATGTATTCTTTCCAGTCACTCCTCTCGCATGTTATTTTACAATGGTCGCTTTTACAAAAAGTAATTTTCAAAAAAAGTACAACCTGCGTACGCCCAAAGCATTTATATTCTGTACCCGTTTTTTCTTCATTTTAATAACTACAAAAGCAAAGCATCTCCTTCGTTTTGCGAATTATTGTATCTATTTTATCGAGAAACTACCTGATGAGTGTCAGACTGAAGAGGACATCAAAGCCCTATGTTCCTTAAACCTCCTAAAAATGTGAGAAGTAAAATAGTTTTACGTTAAGCAAATACACTTTTGAGAGCTAGCTTTCTCTGACTTGGTAAGTATCGATATTATTAAATATTGTTAATGCTATTTTTATTTTGTAGTCGATGGAGGGCCCGGGAAAAAACTTTCTAGCAAAAAATGAAAGTTACTTTTGAAAAAAAACTTATGCGAAACCACGAATTGGAACGTGAAAGCACGCTTTATTAACACTAATTTTATTTTGCAACTATCAACAGTTTTCGTAATCGTTAGGGTTAACGTAGGGTTACATAGTGCTAAAAAACAACCCAATGGTACAGTGGTAACGCATTTGTACTCTGACTAGAGCGATACAAGTGGCTGAAATTCGAATTTGGGCTTGGACACATGTGGGTCCTGCAGTAAAAATCTGAGTACACAAAAAAGTTTTCACTATATAGAAGTGGTGTATTCTACTGCTCGCCTTGTCCAAATTGATCTCGTAGAAGTCCGGATTCTGGTAGATCTTTGAGGCACACCAAACATCAATACCGACGCCTGTTGCGAAAGAGACAGCTGAATGTCAGTTTATAAAGATTGTCAGGAATAATGCGGCCGCGTATTTTTACACGAATGGCATCAGGAGGTCTCACTAACCTCCTGATGCCATTCGTGCTGCCATATTTCACGTGATACGTCTGTAACTAGAATTAGCTAATCTATTTGAATTACAGCACGGCCGTTCAAAAGATAGCGCCCGACCGAATTGTGTACCATTGATGTGGGTAGATTATCAAGTGGCATATGTAACCCAATAAAAAGGAAAACGAAGACTGGCAATCAAAGCTTACAATTAGAGACCTGCGTACCTAGGACAAACTGCGAAGGATTTATTATACCCTCTAAATATAGCTTCAAACATATTCAGTTAGTTCAGAACGAAGTCCTTACGTCTGTAACGCAAGTTCTACGGTCGACTATTGAAAATACTGATGCCAGCAGCAAGATGTAGCAAACGTTGCAATCTAAAACTCCATTCTATGTAAAGGACTTACAAATACTCTGAATAGATTCACTTATGACTCGTCAAAAAATGTGACCCGAAATTCCCAATCATATAAAAATCGCGTTAAACTAAAGTTTCAGGCGTTATGTTCGGTCTTGTCGTTAAGCGTCGCTTTAGACGGCTAATTTTTAACATGCCCATATCCAGTTTCGAACTTGTACCATACTACCACAGGTCTATAGGTTTACTACGCAAGTATGTTATCACTGCACCGTCACACTGGTCTGCGATGTCTAAGTGGCACGTTTGGATCTATGAACTATTTACGATAATCTCTAGAATATTTAGACGAACTTTGAACACGCAGCAGTTTTCAAGTGTTTTGTCCTAGAAGAAACTCAGTTTTCTTCGAGAAAAGCAAGAACCTGCTCAGGCGTACGCGGGAGCTCCGTGTTCACAACATGACCGATGACTAGCTATAGTCCAGTGTATGAATACCGGACGAACTCCTATTAAACAGTTAACATTTCTGGTTCTTCAAAATCGTCGATGTCTGCTGCTGCCACACTCCACGATGCTTTAGAACAATCCGAGAAATACCTTCACCTCCGAGAAATAATTGCAGAATCAGATCAGAAATGTTAAAAATTTCGTTAACAAAGTCTAATGAGCTATTTGTAATGATGCCAGAACGTCGATACAAAAATAAGGTTTTCAGAACATTTGGCCAACTATTAGACCGAAAGGCTGTGTCTAGTGTGTCTAAGTGGGGCAAATAGACTCGTAAGAATATCGCCCCACTCGTGAATTTAGGAAGCTGTTTTAAATTATTTCTAAGCAGCGTAGCTTTTTTTGTTTATTTAGCGAAGCGGTAATCGCTTTAAGAACGTCATATCCTGATGAGAGATGTTTATCAGCACCAGCTGTTTTCATTTGTGTAACAACTTACGAGAACGCGACAGGAATCTTGCTCCATTTTATATAGATCACCCTATGGACTTGACTGCTCGATCTGATCAGCCTATTTAAAAATTGTCAAATTTCTTACAGAAGTTTGTTGGGAACTAGTAGTCATGTCAGCTAGGACAAACGATTGTCGGTTCAGCTGAGGAACGCATAACTGTTCCTACAGCCATTCAAATTTCTTGAGTAATAATGCCCTTGAATCGGAGTCCTTTCATGTGGCAGTACCCTATTGTCCTGATACAACACTGAATATTAATAAAGATGTAGGTTAGGCAACATTACCAAAAGCTGTAGTGTATGCATTGTTAGTACGGCAGATCGACGAAATGACCTATGCGCGGACACGACGTGGGTGCTATAATGGAACAAAAAAAAAAGGCCGATCGCACCGAGTTCCGGTCAGTACATACTCGACGATGACGCCCGTTCATTTGTACACGGCTAGCAAGACAATGGCTTTATTACAGGCAAACCGTGAAATCTAGTAGGAACTACAGTCGATTGGAAACCTTATCTTTTCCCTCGATTGCTTTTTTGTAATTTCAAACCTAAACAGTTAAGGATTTGATCCGATAAAGCAAGCAGACCTAATATCGTTGTGTGCTTAAAACTTATTTATGGTATTAAATGTGTAAGCGTTCGCTTTTTCTCAATCGTAGATCGTCACAGGCGTTCATGTAGCTGAAATCTGTAGTAGGACAACACAAAATAGGCCTGTGTACCAAGCAAATTAGACGTCAAGTACCTAATCGTAACGGAAGGCTGTATAATATATACGGATGGATTTTTAAGACCAAAACATAAAAAAAACACTCATTATTTGGCTAGATATTGATATTCGTTGGATTATGACAATACTACATGATACTATGAATCAAATTATTATCTAAATCGACACCTATGAATATTTATTTTGGATATACTTTACTATATGGATATATTTATTAATGTATGCTCTCCTTCTAGCCTTGACGAATTGATATCTTTGTCGACTGAGTCTTAATTTGGCCATACGGTAAGTACTACACTGTTAAATAGTTAAAAAGCTACATCTCCTATACGCTCTGGAGTCTTACAGTGCTGCCAGCATGTCGAGTTGCTATCGCTTCTAGGTACTCTCAGATATTCGTCTTCTCACAGGTTTTCTAGGGAAAGCCCGTACGTAAGATTGCCGTTCACTGCGAGGCCAAACGACCACCCATCGATCCACATTAACACACAAACACAAGCCCAGCGTTCCTGTAGTTCTGTCCAGGTGTTAGCTAGTTTCTGAGCTTTGCCTCTTAATTTTATTCGACAATCGACAATCAAAAGAGGAAAGCCTGAACATTTTACGTCAGAAGCTGACTTGCAAGTACTGTATTCTGTTAATCCACTTTGTAATTAACCATTTTCTTAGGAGATACACAAAATTCGTTTTGCTGATAAAGAAGGTGTGCGATACAGGATGGGGTACTCGTCCTAATGAAAGCTCCGCTAAGTTTTTCGCCGTACCTTTCTATAGCACAATTTAATTGTAACCAATAACCAATAGGAGC